>NW_015113586.1:115414-132325 GCF_001443285.1 Poecilia latipinna
ATATATATATATATATATATATATATATATATATATATATATATATATACTTATATATATATATAAGTATATATATATATATATACTTATATATATAAGTATATATATATACTTATATATATATATATATATATATATATATATATATATATATATATATATATATATATATATATATATATATATATATATATATATATTTATAGAGTGAAGTTTTCAAGCTTACTCTGAAATCTTCTAACAAATCCTCATTTCTATCTATTTCTATCAGAGCCAACTCAAGGCATATTGAGCTAAGCTGCTGCTGAGCGCTCTCTGGCCACCAGGGGGCTCCAAACATCACCCTACATAGAAAGCAGATATCAAAATATCCAATTTGTTATGACGTCAATGTTTCAGAACCTCAAACCAACTTAGATATTAGTCAAAGACAAGACAAGTGAACACAAATTAAGTTTTTAGATGAAAGTATTTATTATTAAAGGACGAAAACAAATCAAAACCTATTAACTGGTTAGGCATATAGCAACAAATGCAATCAAGTGTTTGAGATGACAATAAACAAACCTGGGTTAGCAAAGGGAATCTAAGTTAGAACAGTAAAGTTAAAGCTGCAGTATGTAACTTTTATAAATTATAATGTTTTTTTTTTTTTTACATATTTGTTAAAACTTTCACCATGGTTTGACAGAATGTTATGAGACAGATAAACTGTTAAAAATGAGTTTCTCCCAGTCTTCCCAGTGCTCCCAGTGGTAACTAGAAACAACCAATCAGAGCCAGGAGGTGGGTCTTAACGCTGTCAATCACAGACTTTCTCGAGTTTGTTCTCTGTTGTGCTGCAGCTAGCATAGTTAGCCAATTCTGGTGGCTGATAAATGGTTTTCCTGTAACGGAAAGTTGTTTGTTGGCCATTAGTGCATTTAGCAGTGAGTACATTAGAGTGATTGACAGCAGTAAGACCCGCCTTCTGGCTCTGATTGGTTGTTTTTAGTCGGTTTCTTCAGACATCTGTAATTAGTCAGGGAGAAAGTGGAGGAGATTCATCTTTTCACAAATTATCTGTCTCATAGTGACAGTTTTAACAAATATCTACAAAACATATTTTTAAAAAAATAAAAGTTAAGTGCTGCAGTTTCCTTCAGAGGAGTGTTTTTCGGGATCCGTTTCGGCGTCGTGTGTAGCTAATCGACAGGAAAACGGCTAACTGGGAGATTCTGTTGGACCCGTTCCGTCACAAGACTTCAGTCAGCAGACCGTCCTGCTGGTCGGCCTCACGTCTCCTATTACCGCCGCAAGATAACTCAGTTAAATCGGCTCACTGGCTCTCTGTCTCTGCTGCTGACTTTCTCTCATTATCTGCTGACTCTCTCTGCTTCCTGCTGACTTTCAGCCGTCCATTTTCTCTGACTTCCTTGTTTGCATGGGTGTGCAGTGACAAAATGATTACAAAATAACTTAAAACAAGGCAATAATAATAGTAGTAGTAATGGCAATTATAAATAATAACAGCATCAGAATAATTACCAACTCCTTTTCAATGCACACCTATAAATTCTTCTTAATCTATGTTATAACAATAAATAAAATGTAAAAAAAAAAGAAATAATGATGATAATTATAGTAAGATAACAATAATAAGCTAATAAAGTTAATATAAACACAGAAGAAAGAAGAATATTTAAAAGAACAATAAATTATCTACTCATTCTCATAGTTATATACACATTTTTACCCAAAACTTTAACTTTATTTTAAATTTTACTCCCTTTCATGACATTTCAGCAACTTTTCATCTTTATTTTCTTATTTCTAAATGGCACTGAAGCACTTTCATTGTTTAAATTTTTAAAATGTTGAGACAACTTGGGGTTATTTCCTTGATTGCTTCATTTTTAAAGTTTTTGTCACCCTTGTCTGTTCATATAAGTGCAACAGGGTTTTATTTTAACAATATTATAGATGCTCTTGACGGTTGGTGGTTACCATAGTAACTAGTAGCCGAAAGCTCCGCCCCCTTTTTTCTGTTGCCGTTCTGTTACTGCTAGGATCAGCTCGGTGTTTTCTTTTCAAATATTATAGTTTAGTATATATTTTAGACAAATTTAATCATATGCAGTCTTTCATGATTAATTTTGCCTTGTTTTCTGTGTGTGTTTTTTAACTGTTATCATTATTAAAGTTGTCCATTTTAGCTATGTTTAATTTTAAAAATGCTAACTGCTAACTGCTGCTAACTGCCCATTGGGAGCCTTTGCTTTGTAGTTTATTTAGGGTTATTTATTATATTTTATTTAATGTGTAAGGGCAGAAGTTGCTGGACTGATGTTAACCACTAACTTGATTTTCTCTTTTGTTAGAATAAATATAATAAACCTGAATGTCTGTGTCGTGAAGTCAACCTTACTCGTACATCTTCATTTTTAACATGTTTTTCAGCATGTCAGCCATTTACAATTACCTCCAAATTAAATTAGAAACTCCCAGGAGGAGACGCTCACCGCCAGAGTCCCAAACTGGACAAAAAGGAGAAGAGTGAGGAAAAGCTCAGGTGATCCGAAGACAGAAACACTGGACAGAAGACAGAAACCTTTCATCAGATTAATGAGAATATAAAAAGAAGTGAGCAAAAGTAGACTAGAAATCAAATTAGGGAATGAGCAGCAGGTCGCTTCAGATCAAGCTGTTATAGTTGTAGCATCCAGGGAAGAGGTTCCTTCAGCTGCTGTTGGAGAACCGAGCAGAGGGACTTTAAGGAAGCATCATGACTCGTTTACATCTCCTAATTGGACTCCTGAGTTGTCTTCACCTGGCAGGTATGACCTTCACCTCCAGGAGAGTTACATCTAGCAAATATTAGTAGATCTATTCTCTTTTTAACTAAAAAAATTCATCAGCATCATTGGAAACTACTCTTGTGTCAGAATAGGGGACACAAAGAAACGTTAAAATGTTCTTTAAATGTTTTTAAAGGCCTTCATTGCAACTTCTTAGCAGAAATTGGCTTTTTTTTAATGATCCTGTAGCAGAAAAACATGAAGATTGGATTGTTTTTTCTCTGAATTTGAGGATTTGTTTTAGATCACAAAGACGAAAGAAATCTGAATTTACCTGAAATGATGGTTTGTTTGTTGTTGTGTAATTTAACAAGAGACATTTGCACATATGATGAACCGGAAGATTTCAATCGATTTTATAATGGCTTTTAAATAAAATTTTGCGAAGAATTATTTCAAATTGTATTTTTTTTTTTTTTATAATTTACTCGGTTTTGTTTGGAATTAAACTAGGAAGTATTGATTAAGGCTGAAATGTCTTATGTTGGTTTTCTTAATCACTTTAACTGCGATTTAAATGTTGAGAAAATATAGTAAATTTATCTGAAAATATTATGAATTTTTGTAAATCACACATTATACCATTTTTTTATTATTATTGTTGTTTAATATTTCATTCAATGGTGTGTGGTAAACCGCTGTTTTATAGTAAACATTTGAAAAACTTAAATACATTTTTACTATAATTTTGTCCACTAGGGGGCAGCAATGATATCCACAAACATCAAAAATCTGTTTCCTGTTTCCCTGTGGGATGAATAAAGTATTTTTAATTGGTTTAGTTTGAGTTTATTTAGAAATTTGTTTCTCTGCTGATCAAATAAGGCAGAAATTCAGATCTTTTAAACTTTAGTAACATAATCTGGCAATGAATTATACACACAGATGGTTGTATTTAATTTAAATCCGTCTTTTTTCTCTCTCCAGGCTGTTTACAGTGTTACACCTGTGTGTTTCCTGCCATTTCTCCCATGGACTGCCTGAAGTTTCCTCTGGAGTGTCCTGCAGGCCAGCGCTGCCTGTCCAGTGTGGCGACAGGAAGACGAGGTCAGCGCCAGACGACGTCCCGTCAAAATAAAAGCCTTTAAGGGAATAGTTTGTCCCACTGTTATAAAAACATTTAGAGCTTGAAATCATTTGCGTGTCACATTTGATGTTTGATTTTGGATCTTCTTCTCTGCATCACTGGAAACCAGCAGAGATTGCTGTAACTGGTTTTCTCTGTAGAAACAAAAACAAAAGAATGACTCAACGCTCTGGAACTCAGATCCGTTTTTCATCAGGGAAACTGACAGCATAATTAAATGATCTAAAAATGACTGTAACCTCTGAAAATATCTAGGAGTGGCAAAGGACTCCCTGTGTTTCATCAGAGGTAAAAGGTCACAACTAGTGCTGACAGTTTACGATAACAGAATCACACTGATAACTTTCCTTATGGGCATCATTTTAAATTAAAATATCAATAAAAGTTGCTTGTTTTGTAATTTAACTAATTATTTTCAGTGCCACATTTAAGTAGAAAAAATACCAAGAAATTTGATGTGCGTGCTCTTGATCAAGCGTGTTCAAACTACGCTCCGGGGGCCATTTGCAGCCCATTAACTGATTTCATGTGGCCCTCCACCACCACAAGTCAAGAATAAATTAAATAAATTATGAAAAAACTATAACTTTTAAATTAAAACCTACTTACAAAAATGTTAGATACAACACAAAGTGATTATCTTTCTGGTTTCCTTTCATTTTCATGGTAAATAGAACCACATTTACGCAGTAACTTATACTTAATGCGGGTACACTTTGGTGCACCCAAATCTGCTTTTAATTGCTGTTGAAGTGTTTTGAAATTGAGATCTATATCCTGCTTTTGTTGCTGTGAATAGACTAAATATTTTTTCAGTTTTCTTCAATATAGTAAGCAAACTGGTTGCCTTTCAATTAAGAAGGAAAACGTACAAAAACAACTCAAGAAATATTAGCTGCTAGTTAGCTTCAGCCGTCTCAAAAATTAGCTACTGAAATATAATCGCTGAACACCACGAATTATTGTTTGCTTACATAAATATACGCGCTCATATAAGTTTCACTGCAATGGCAAAGAAATGCAGCTTTTCAGCAACATTATACAAAAATATGGGTGTTAATTCATTGAAAGTTGTTTAACAATTATTCTATGTGGCTATGGATTACCTACAACCATCTGCAGCATTTTCGCCACTAAATCCACGATTCGCTCTGTTTTTGCTTCGCCAGGCGCCGTTCAGCTGACGATATATGAGAAGAGTTGTGCCGTCCCGACGCAGTGCGGCTTGGCCGGACAGAAGTACACCTCGGGGGTGTACTTTAACTACAGCAACGACTGCTGTGACACGGATCTTTGCAACGCGGCCGGGTCTGTTGGAGCCCTCGGCCTGAGAGGAGCGCTGCTCTGCCTGCTGCCTGCACTCGGCCTCCTGCAGGTCTGAACAGAACCATCAGAACCACGGACCGCCTCTGCCTCCAAATGCCTCTTTAGGAAAGAATGACTGAGATGTCAAAGGAAAATTAAGTTTTAGCTCATTCCAAGTTGCACCATCAGTAATATTTGTTATCCAGCAGCTCCTCTAGAAGATAAAGTGGAATAAAAGTGGAAAACATTTCTATTGAAAAATGTTTATCTAGAAAGAGTGGTAGAAATAATTAAATGTAACTTTTCCTGACCTTTACCTTAAAATTTGTGTTCTTTCTGAACTCTTTAAGTCAAAATTATGAACTGAGGAGCATAAATTATAATTCATATTCTCCAAATCAAAATATCAGGGCTATAAGAAGAAATAAAAAATAAATTAACTAGAATAAGGTCACACCAGAATAATGACTTTATTCTTGGCGTAGTCCTAATTCTCCGTCATATCATGGTTAATAAATCCGTAATATAAATTGTGACAGCTAGCTAAGCAAAGTTGGTGGAATCAACTGACTCGCTCTTTGGTTGCCTAGCAACTCGCTCACAATTCTTTGGTTACCTAGCAACGACTTGCTAAGGAACTTGCAACACCAGTTTCAGGTTTTGCCTCATTACTGCTTAAAAGTAAACAACATGGATTGGAAACTGTGAATTAGAGGAAAAGTCACGACACCAGTTTGGCAGCATTTCAGGTATTTAAAATAAAAAAGCAAATAAATAATTATTGAAATACTGATATTAAATGCTCATGTTTTTCAGCCTTATTGTCCATCCCTATGTTGCACTGACTGGATTAAGGGCCAGCTGTTTAAAAAAGGTAAATAAATGAAAAGTCAGCTTATATAAACTAAAATATGCATAATGTGGCAGTGAGAGGAGTTTTAATTAGAAGCGTTTTCAGTTTTATGCTAGTAGTGGTGCTACAGATCATCTGATTTTTGACAAGTTTTACATGTGAAGTGTTTTTTTAAGTTCCTCTGAAGAGATTTAAAAGTCCTGCTTCTGTTTGGTTTTTTTTAAGCATCTATATAAAACCAGGTTTGTCAGATTGTTCTGTTAGTTCAGCTAACATTAATGTTCTGTTTGGTACCGATTCTGTTTCCCTAAGCAAAGCATTTTATACCAAACGATTTAGAATCAGTTCATTTCTCTTGGTTCTTTTACAAACATGGAGATAAGTGATAAAAGCCATCATATATTGAATTGTCATTATTATACAGAATCTTCATAGTTTTAGATTACATCACATTTACACTGGTTATTGTTTGAACCATTGAATTTGATTAAATCTCAGATTATGTCCTCTAATCTAACCAAATATAATTAAGCAACTTCCTTGTTGGTCAGTTATGTGAAGCATATTAACATATTCAGCAAACTACATAAAAAATTAATGTGTAATATCTGAGTACAAATTATGACATGTTCAGCAGAAACATCCTTCTCTGTTTTCTTTTTATGTGGACATTTCAATAAAACAATCCTCAAAACAAGCCAGAAATAAAAAAAGGATGCGTTTTATTATGAAGATACTTTTATTGGAACATTAATAAAAGTAAAATAAAAACGTTTCAGCTGTGAGTTTGATTGTCCTCACTGCTGCTTTGATCTGTTTAACTTCATGATGCCATTAGCATTAAGACAGAGTGAAAAATCACAACATCAATAACAAAACATGTGAAATGAAAAGCAGAAAATAAAAATCCGACATTTCCTGGTCCCTGAAATTCTTTCAAATATATATTAAGAAATGAGAGTTTCTGCTATGCTTGGACAAAAACACTAATGATGATTAACAGTGAAGTTATTCATATTTAATCCCTTTAAGCATTAGTCCATGTTAAAAATTAGATCAAATCCACATCAGTTCAACAAGCAAAACATTCTGTAATCAAACCCAAAGCCTTCATAAAATTTGGGTTTATTGAGATGAATTAACTCACAGCTGATTTCTAACACAATCCAACATGTGCAGGATTTTCTAATTGCACTTCGGTCATTTTTAGCAACACTAAAAAACTTCATATCATAACAGCCTCTGGAAATGTTAAACTGTGTTACCCTGAGGTCTTCTGGATGTGTTACTGCTTAACCAGACAAAGTGTGTTATTAGCTCCAGGTCCTTCCATTTCGATTTAATTCAAGATCGTTTTATAGGCAAGAAAACCTCGAAGAGTGAATTGAACCAACAGACAGAGTCACGACCGAGTCTCAGATCTCTTTGGATAAAAATAAGGCTAATGGTGGCATATTTATAATTTGTTATTTTGTCAGAAGAACTTCACACAACCAATAAAAATATACAAGTGATCTGTACTTTTATCAGGTGTTTGATATGTAACAGAGAAACGAACCCATGTTCTAAACAGATATTGTTTTAACTTAACTGCAGAAAAATGAAACAATAATAAAATCCCATACAGATGCGATCCTTCCACAGACTTTTTATAAACAGATTTGGTGGCTCATTTCTAATAAGTATTTCCAGCAACTTCAATAAATCCTATTTAACTGTGAAAACAACTCCACTGTCTCGTTATTCACGTCAACAAGGGCTGAGCCAGACCAAGGAATAAGCAAACTATGCAGTTGTCTGCGGCTCCACACCAACAGGGGGCTCCACAGAGCAGCTACGGTGCAAAGAGTTTCTTCTAATTGTTTCCATTAATAAGAGTATTTGTTATTAGGCTTAAACTAAAAATATACAACTTCTGAGCTCTAAAACTCAACTAGAAACAAAAGAAAAATGTTTTAATTAGGTATGGGCCACTGTGAAATTCTGACATTATGATAACCTTATGGAAAAGAATTACCACAATTTTATTGTAATGCAAAATTTAATTATACTACAAATTCTACTACTGCAAAAAAAATTTCAAGTATTAATTTAATTTTGATTCAGTTGATTTTAATTTAAAACAGGTGGTGGTTATAGTCTATTGAAGCAATCAAAGAGCTAACAACCTACATTTGTTTTTAACATTTCTTTTTATATTTTCTACAAAATTTCCTTTATATCTGTCTCTTTTATGATTCCTTTAAAGTGAAAAGTTAGCTTATGCTCATAGTCTCTCTTCCATTCATGTAATTATTAATTAGAAGCCCTGGAAGCGGATCACAAACAAGCCCACTAATCTTGACTAATCCCTCACGCTCGCTGTGGGAGCGCAGAAAGAGGAAGCCCGCATCTATTGAAACGGTTTCCTGTTGAGCCGCTTTCAGCGCCGGCTCGGTCTGGGCTGCTTTCCTCTGGTCCCTAACGAATGCAAATCTTTTCTGAATCATGATGTCTTACTATGAAAAGCGGTGTTTCCTCTGTGATAAAGTCTGTGGGAAACACCTGTGATTAAAACACAAAGTGACTCCATGGTATGCAAATATCACTTCCCTAAAACATGTCCAGAGACTAAAAGGGTTTAATCCGGATGTGTTGGAATAATTAATATTTAAAAAGAAAGAAAAATAAAGAGAGGGGAGAGATTAAACGACCGTGTGTCCATTTTGAAGTTGTAATCAGACACAAGAAAAGCTGCAGTATGTTTTTTTTCTCCTGTAGTACTAAAGTAAAAGTATTTAATGAGCTGAATATTGATTTTTTTGTTGGTGACTGATGCTAGCTAGCCAATTAGATGTGTTAGCTGGGTCGCTAATTAGCCTGCAGTTTACCGATGGACCAACTGTACCAATTGTAAATTGTTTAAAAATGCAACCCAAACCATCTTGTATGTATTTTTTTTATTAGTTGGAAACCTAAAAACTAATGTTGGACATGTTAGCAACTAAAGTAGCTAGCCTACTGTTATCTTTCCACCGAACGATAAAATAATACTTATAGCTTCTTGTGCTAAAATGCTTATTACAAATTATATACTACAACCGTCTGCTTTTTTGTGACCATAATAAAAAAATATTTCTTTTGTTTGTTTTTTTTACCCTGAAATGTTTTAGGTAAATTCTCCGTCATACACAGTTAAAACAAACAACAGGTAGAGAAGAAGTGTTGCAGATTTGTGTCAAGGTTTAGCTTTGCTTTTTAAATCAAAATCAAATTAGTAGTAAATATAGCACATACAGCTATAGTAGAGATAAATGTCACTTTTCTACTTTGAATAGAAATAATTAGACTATGTTTTGATATTTTGCTTTAAAGGTGACCTGTAATTCTTCATTGAACAATTTAGAATAAATCTATGGCTATAAGAAATATTTTTATTAATTTTTTTTGACAATGAGATTTTAGTTTGCTCACTTTTGGTATTTTGAGCTCCTTCCAGAAGGATCCGTTTTGGGGAATCTTGTTACTTTAAATCCAAATGAGCAATTATACATCCTTTCATCTTTGAAAAGCATTAGTAGAGCCTCCGGCACAACAAGAATGCAGCAAGTGGTGTCTAGATGATAAACAAACAGCAAAACACTTGTCTTTTCAAGCAGCCATTGTACAGTGAATACAGTGGTGAAACCAGCTGAGCAAACATGCCCCTAAGGTTGCTAGGTAACAGGCTGGACTTCACTGGGGTTGCTAGGTAACAGGCTGGGCAGTGTCAGCTGATTTGTTACATTACATTCTGGAGGTTTTCTGAAACAGAAAACTTTCCAAAAGACATCAACACACAGCCAAAACCCATCTGGTTGTTTTTTTAAGAGCTTGAGTTGATTTTGGAAGCAGTAGGTTAGTACAAAAACATATAAAAATGTTAATTTAGCATAACATGCCCACTTTAAATTCTTCTTTTAAACCCATACTATGTTATTTCTTAAAGGATTAGATTCTTGTACCAGCCTAGAGTTTAAGTAAAACATTGTTCTTCTGAGAATAGCAGCAAACAGTGGAATTAGGTGAGAGTGAGGGGACCCAAATTGTTATTTTGCCCGAATACCAAAGAAAAGCTTGAACGAGCTCTGATCTGAGGTCAAAGTTCAATGAGGCAGGTGAATAAAGGTAAACAAGAGAAAGGTTTTTGTTTAAAAAAAGGTGTGTGAAAATACAAGTCTTCCTGGAAGGAACATTTTGATTTAGTCCTGTACTATCTAGACCAGGGGTGTCCAATGTGCGGCCAGGGGGCCATTTGTGGCCCTGGGAATGAGTTTGTGTGTCCCCTGACTGCAGCTAAAAAAATGGTGCAAATTTGGGATGAGATGGACACTTTATTTTAGGGTGAGATTCCCATGGCAAGTTTATATTTTAAATGGAAAACACAAAGAATTTTTCTTTCAAAGTTTTTAAAAAGACAATTTACAGACCAACAAAATAGAAAATAAGTGGGTCAAAAAGTTAAATAAATGTAAACATTAAGGCAAATCTCATTCTAATGTTGGTTTTGATAAAAAAAATTAACTTGTTGAATTTATTGTTGCGCAGGTAAAGGAGAAAACATTCACAATAATATAATTTTTATGTTGTTTAATGGACGGAAAAAGCTCATTTTGGCCCTCAGTGGAAAAAGTTTGGACACCACTGATCTAGACTCTGCTGATGTAACCGATCCTGGCTGAAGTGGAGAATAAATACAAAGATCCACCTGTGGGTGTGTATTCTGTAAGGTAAACAAAGCTTAAAGGAAACTCCCATCGGCCGATTGTTTGCAGAGTAAATATCTGATTACTGATGTCTGTGTGGATTTATTATTTTTTACTTTAACATGGCCTATTGCCATCCTACTTGAGAGCTTTCGCTACAGTCGAATACGCCATGAGGATCTCCGTGTCGACAGGACAGGTGGCGCTAAACTCTTCCCTGGCGTACGCTGCGTTCAGGTACCTCCAGACGTTAGTCAGAGACTCTGGGATGGTGAAGTTTCTGTACTTCAAACTCACCACCTGGAGGTAAAAAAATAAAAATAAAAAGGATCCGTTTGAGTGGCAGGGATTAGGAAAACCGAGGTGAGGATAAACGTCGCACACTGAGAAGATTACCTTCAAGATGTGCAGCTTTGGCAGCAAGTTGCAGTCCGCCAGGGTGAGCTGCTGGCCGTCCAGAAAGGGGCGTGACGAGGAAGTGGCCTCTTCGGCGGCGTCCTGGTCGATCTCGTCAGGAAGTGGGGAGCCGAGGTAGTTGTCCAGCTTCTGCAGAGCCTTCATGAGGCCTTTCTCTAGATCTGAGAGCGAACACAGACACAAAGAGTAAGCGGGGAGATTAAGAGGAAGTACGCCGTTCACGCTGACGTAGCGCTGCTAAAACTGTAATGTTATTAACAGAAACTCCCTCCCTGCTGGGTTTTGGTTTGGTTTTTTAGCCTAAGATTAACATGGTGACTTCAGCGTTTTGCTTTCCTGTGACGACGTCATCATCATTTTTGATGCTTACTGTCATTCATCTGAGGGTTTGAGTTCTTGATGTAAGCAGAGAACTTGGAGAAGATGTCGACTCCTGCTGTGTTGGACTCTGGATTACGAGCCGCCAGACGGGGATATCTGGAAAAACAGATGGTTGGTTGCATTTAAAAAACAACAAAATAAAAACTCAAAACAAATGGTTAAAAAAAAGAGCTAAGCTGCAGGAACAGCTTCATAATAATTTATTTGAATCAATTGAGACATGTCTGCAGTTTTAAGATTTCTTCTAATTTCTTATGATTTTGTTTCATTTCTTTCTTCTACTTTTTTTTTCAGGATTTCTGGTGATGATTCCAAGTTTTTCAGCTGTATTTTTTATTAATCCGAGGCTAATCATGACTAATTAATCAATTAATCGCATGATAAATTAAAATAAGGTTGATTATTAAAATTTTTTAATGGGTAATTTTGTCATAAACAATTCAGTTATTTGTGGATTTTATTTATTGTTTTGGTTGTTTTATTTTGGAAATTGGAAATGTGGAGTGTTCTGCACAAAATTAAAGTTTCTTTGTCTCCTTAGAAGACAGATTTGCCTTATTATGTCTTTATCAATACATTATTAGAAAATGATCTCAAAACAACAATATAATTGTTTATCACAATTTCTGGGACAATTTATCATCCACTAACATTTCTAATTGTGACTGGTCTAGGTGTACATGCATTATTATGCCATATATTACTTGAAATGGTCTCAAAACATCAATATTATTGTTTATAACATATAGTTTCAGCAAAAAATAGTAACAGTTCCAGGTCTAAAATGGTATTATTAATCTTTGAAAACAATAAAATAGCTTCCGAAAGCTTAAAACATGCTATTCATCAGTTAAAATATTAATAGTGAGTCTATACGAAGCATGACTTAAGATCTGGGCAATATAACCAGGATCTGTCTGAAATGATCACTTTATGTCATTTCAGCTCAAACATTCAGAACAAAATTACATCCTAACAGAACAAGTGAAGGTTAGAGGTTACTTAGGAGGGCAGAGCGTCGACTCGATGAACTCCTCGATTTTGTTGGTGTCGGTTTTCACCTCGCTGCCGTACTGCAGGAAGGGAGGCTGAGCTCCAGGAGCCAGATCATTCAGGATGTCTGGTTTCCTGAGAGGAAGAAGAAAAACCAACAGCTGAACAAAACGTACACAGTGACTCCATAACTTAATGCTCTGCTTTCTTATTTCACACTACTGGGTGATTGGACGAATTTATCGACCATCAACAATAAGTCAATAAGCTGTGACCTTCGCCAGTAATTTTTATGAGACTGATTTTATTTTTCTCTTTGGCCTATGAGTTACACTGCAAAAACACAAAATATTGCCAAGTATTTTGGGTTTAGTTTCTAGTGTACTTGAAGCTAACTTCAGAGTAAATTTTCAGCTGGTTTTAAGTCAATAATTCCTTAATATAGATGAAAAAGTATTTTGAGTAGATGTGGGTCAAAATAATTGAGTTTCACAAACATGTAACAGTTAATTAGTTAACTAATGTTGGTTTTTATTCAAAAGAACCAGCAAAACAAAGTTTTCAAGACTCTCAATACTGTTGTAGGAATCACTGTACCAATTGTCACTAGTATGAACCACCTTTTTAAAAGTTGGAGTTTTCTCAGTTTGCTACTCTGGTGCAATATTTTGGTATAGTTTCTAGTGCAGATATCTTAGTTCACATGAAATAAGACAAAATTACTTTAGCAAGTTATAGGAGCTTGTTTTAAATCAATAATACCTCAGTATTGATGAAAAGGTGCTGGTTCCATAACCAACTGCCACTGGGGCTGTCACCTAGCAACGGCAGCCAAGGCCAGACCGTCACCTAGCAACGGCAGCCAAGGCCAGACCGTCACCTAGCAACCAAGTTCTAGTTCCACTGGAAGATTATTTCACTTATAATATGGGGAAAATGTCGTTATAAATTTATTAATCTGCCAATGGAACAAGTTGGGTTTTTTTAACAAGAAGGAATTATTGACTTAAAACAAGCTATTTCTTAGTAAAAGTCACTTGTAAGTTAGTTTTGTCTTATTTCTAAAAACTAGACCAAAAATACTTGGTAAGACTTTGTGTTTTTGCAGTGTAGGTCAACAAGATAAAGGTGTGTGTTGTACCAGCAGTAACCTGGACAGGATTAAATAAAAACAAACACAAATGAGGGCTGGTTTTTACTTCCTCATATCCACTGTGGTGACGTCAAACACCACTCCTTTCAGCCACAGGACCATGAAGAGGCGCTGGGAGAATGGACAGTTGCCGATGCACAGACCATCACTTCCTGCCTGCAAAACGAGAACGGACAGAGAGAGTAAAACATTTACAGGTTATTCTGATTCATGCTCCTTGTAAAGGTTTTATTTACACAAGACTTTACAAGGTTTGAAATGCAAATACAAAGCAAAGCAAAGTAATTAAGAATGCATATTTCCTTATTTTAATTACCTAACCCAATGAATTCTGGGAAATGTTAGGGTTTTTTTTATGTTATGTTTGCTTAACTTTCTCTGTGTTGATTAAATTGACATAAAATTTGTTCAGGTTGTAATCTTCCAAACTCAGTGCAATCCATCTCCCACTGACTCCTATTAAAACAGCTTTTTGTTTTAAATACTGCAAATTTTCCATTTGCTAATAATGATGAGCAAATTCAGTAAAAATGCAAATTGATCAAAATGTATATCACTACAACTATTTTACTTAAAAAATGGAAAAAATGTGTTTTAAGTGTAGATTAATGAGATGGGAAAATAATCAGCTTTTTGTATTTTTACTAAAATAAAAGCAAAGATGATTTGCTAAGACCAAAATATAGTTTAAATAAATGAAAGACGTTATAAATATGTAGAGTGAAACAGGCATGAGTGAGTTCTGCAGAAACATGGGCAGAAAAGTCGCTCTGTGAAGAAGAAGCCGTTACACTAAAAATGAAAATCCAGATTACAGATTGCAAAATATCCAGAGGGGAGAGAGATTATAATTTCTGAAAACATTTCTACAGATCTGATGAAGCAAAAAAGTAGGTTTTATAGTCAGAGGGAAACTTGTTACTTATAAAATTACCTCATTTTATAAGAGGTTTTTCATCTTTTCTAAAGGTTAAATAATTCATTTTGTTCTCCAAACTAAAATTGAAAATAGACAATTTTATTTGAATTTCCATAGATTTCAAAATAAAACATTAAATTAAGTGCACAATTATATATGCAGCTCTGTAAAACATTAAGAGACCACTTTAAATTATCAGTTTCTCTGATTTTCCTTTTTAAAGGGTTATGTTTTAGTAAAATGAACATTTTACTATTTTATCTTTTATTCTATGAACTACTGACATGTCTCTGAAATTTTAAGCAAAAATTTCGTTTTTATTTGCAGAAAATGAAAAATGGTCAAAATAACAAAAAAGATGCAGAGCTTTCAGACCTCAAATAATGCAAAGAAAACAAGTTTATATGCATTTAGAAACAACAATACTAATGTTTTAACTCAGGAAGAGTTCAGAAATCCATACTTGGTGGAAAAACCAGGAGGTTTTCAATGGAGTTCAGTGCAGTGGGCTCTTAGTCTTTTCCCAGAGGTTTATATCAAATATATCAAATAAATCTGTCTATTCATGGCTATGGAGAGAGAGGCTTTGTTTTGTAGCAGTGGGAGTAAAAAAAACAAACAAATTTTAAATTGAAAAGATTGCCGATATTGTTTCCTTAAACTCCAGCTTTTGTAGGTCAAATGTTTTGACAACATAACCATAACCAACACATCCTGCCAGATGTTTAATCTCCATATTTACAGAACTTTTCGTGTCATCTGAGAACTAGAAACAGATTTTCATTTATGAAATAAAGCAAAGCAAACCAGTAGATACAAAAATAGTACACTTTATCCTAAGAAAACTTTAAAAACATGTAGCATATAGCATTTACAGCCACTTTTTAATTTAACTTTAGGCTATCAGATGTAATCGCGTGAAAATACAGTTCAGGATGTGACTTTAGAGAAGTTACAACAGCATCTTTCACGACTGCAGAGGGGAAAAGTGGAGGGTGGCGCACATGTTCATACAGAGGAGTCATTATGCGAGAGGAAGAGGAATAAACTTCAATTTAGCGCCCTGACCAACATACTAAATATAGATGGAAACCCATCGCCTGTTGTCTTAATGTGCTTTTAATTAGATTACAGGGGTTTATAACCCGCGGTGAGTCATGAGTGACATGAAAACAAACACAGGTCTCCGTTTTTATCTCGGATAAACTCAGATATGCTGTCAGGAGCAGAAATCTTTCCATAAACCCGTCGCCGCCTGCGCTTCGCTTTCTGGGTGTGATTGCTTTCATTGCCGCCGCTTACCTTCACGAAAAGCTCAATTTTGGGCTCGTTTGCGTCGCTCATCTTCCCCCAATAAACACCTTTGCAGAGGCAAAAAGAGAGGACAAGAACTTTACTCAAAGTTTTGAAAGTGAGGTGAAAAGCAGCAGCGGAAAGGCGGGCAGCTCAGCCCACATCTTCCGCTACGACAAATCCCCGACACAAACTGACTAATGTGACAATGTGGCGGCCGCACAAGCAGCGGAAACGCCTCACAAAGCCATTTTCTCCCCGCAGGGAGCTCTAAAACTTAATCCGAGAGCTTAAATTATCCAGATCTTACAGTGCTGAAAGTTTTCTGTCCGCGCTGCTGCTGCTGGTTTCCTCCTCCAGGTTCAGGGTCTGCACTGCTGCAGCGACACAATCATCATCATCATCATCATCATGAAAGCTGGGCCTTCATTTCCTGCTGCGCAGCCCTTGCAGAAAGTTGCACGAAGAGGAAGAAATGCAGGAAAGCAAGAATAGATCGAGTTCAAAACAGAAAGTTGGTAAAATTACAAGGACGTTCTTCAAATGTTTCTGAGAAACGAGCTATTGATATCTCGATTGGATTATGTCATGCAGAAACAAAAAAGGATCACCTGTGACTTCCTGTTGTGGATTTTATGGGTCGTTTTGCTTATTTTTAACCCCAGGGCTTTAATTTTATAAATACAAAACTTTAATATTTTACTTTAAATATTTGGGGGAACAGACTAAAAAAGTTAAAATAGTTTAATATTTTATCTAAAATGCTAAACACCTCTAAATAAATTCGTTTATTATATGTAGAGCACTTCTCTCCATCTGCAGGCCAGCTCGTGCCAATGCACCTCTTTTTTTAGTCAGGCAGGATTGCGGCTCCCCCTCGTGGTAGCCGGAGGTGCTACACTTCCGGTGCACCGGAAGTTCATTACATCAATGAGTTCGATCATATATA
>NW_015113586.1:135510-136685 GCF_001443285.1 Poecilia latipinna
TATATATATATATATATATATATATATATATATATATATATATATATATATATATATATATGAGGCCATCGAACTAATAGACATAATATAAGATATATATATATATATATATATATATATATATATATATATATATATATATATATATATATCTTATATTATGTTTTTTAGTTCGATGGCCTCATTATTAACCCGATTTTTAAACGCTGCATTTTGTTCCAGCAGCACAATTTGTAAAGATACTCCAAGATGCTGCGTAATAATTATTGTATTTACGTTGAAACTGTTCCATCATTTTAGCCATTTAATTAACTTGTTTAATGATTAATTGATACTTTTTAAAAAAACTTTTTTTAAAATTTGTGTCAGTGTATGTGATAACCATGCAGAGGTGGTTTAATAATTGATTTGAATTAATATTTAGTTTTGTAAATCTAACGCAAAAAATATGACAAGAAAACATATTCTGGGCATCAGGAAGCAATGGTATGCATCCGTATGCATTGCAGTAGTACTTGTTGAATGGTTTGTTAGCATTCAAAAGTTTTACATTTTTAATTAGTTTTAATCAGTGCAAGCAGGGTCGGTCTTTAAGGATTTTAAATGTAAAAATTGGTGCTCAAGTAAGTATCTGTTGTGAATTTTCTTAAATCTACACGACTTCAGACACACACCTTCCATAGCCTTAAATGAGCTTTTGCTATATTTTTTACTAGATATTTACCCTACGGTCTTAAGAAATTTTCTGATCTCCATTTAAGATCAGAAACTAAGTTGGTTGGTTCCTCTAGGGTCTGACTCTACTTTTCAAACAAGTTGAGGTTTGTGACCATTCCAAAAACTTATGGTTTCTCGTTCCAAGCTGCTTAGATGTAATACCTCAGTTACTGCAGCACATGTTTTCATGCTGCCATAGAGCTACCGTTGGAAGTTACACACATAAAATCAATTATAACTACATTCACTTATTGAATTTTGATTTAACTATCGATTGTCATTATGATAAAAAATGGGATATCTACTACCAGATGCCAGTTTCATTCAACTGGACATGAGGTCAGCTGCATTTCTTGCATTTTTCCAGACTCCAGTTTAGTTTTGGAAATGTAATAAATTGTCTTCCGCTGTCTAAACCACATGTGTCAAACTCAAGGCCCGCGGGCCACATGTGGCCC
>NW_015113586.1:142574-143319 GCF_001443285.1 Poecilia latipinna
GGCTTCTTTGAAATCGAAGCTACTTTACTTGAATTACCAATTGGCAGTTCTATGGCGTAATGCACATGTGTCAAACATGCATTACACCATGTTTGACACATGCACCGTGCTCAAAAATATAAATATAAATATAAATATAGCATTTAATAGGTTTTGAGCACGAATTGACTACAAACTACATTTCAACCAAAGGTTTGTATTCAGAAAGAATGTTTTTAATTAATTGATTTCAGTTGCCTCTGAGACTAAATCTCTGTGTAAAGTCTATAATGTCTGCCCATGTGACTTGTTTTTATTATTTGCTTGCTCACCTTTAAACACTGATTTAAATGTAATTTTTAAACTGAGCAGTAATTTTACATCCATTGAAACTCAAATGTAATATTTAAAACTTCAATACATAAAATCAGTTATTTAACAATATGAGGTGGTGTTTAATTCATTTTTAACATTGTATTTTATACATTTATGCTAGAGGTGCCCAAGTCTAGTTTTCCAGAGCTACACCTGGACCGTTGACTCATTATAAGCCTCTACAGAACTGAATGAGGGAAGTCAACCTATTGTCTGGGGTGTGTTTTAGCAGGGATGCACTCCTGATTTGTACCGTCAATGTGGCCCGTTGAGGGGGGCCAATATGCTGAAGTGGCCCTCAGTGAAATTGAGTTTGACACCCCTGGTATAGAACGACCGTATGTTTTCTACGCTCCTTACCCCTTACATACCTTCCTTTCGGGGTGGGGGG
>NW_015113586.1:146412-159031 GCF_001443285.1 Poecilia latipinna
AATGTGGCCCGTTGAGGGGGGCCAATATGCTGAAGTGGCCCTCAGTGAAATTGAGTTTGACACCCCTGGTCTAAACGCTCTAGTAAGAGATGTCTGGATTCCATGTTCCCCACTTTGATAAAAAAAATTCCTATTATTTTCCTCTCATTAACAGGTCACTTGTTGACAAACCCAAGAGAATGATTGACAGTTGGGGTCATATTAATTTTTATCCCTTTTTCATGTGAAGCACCAGAGGGCGTCATTGGTTTCAGAATAACTTGCAGACATGTTGGTGCAGCCAGATTTATCAGCTGATCTGGAGGGAACAATAGACTGTAGCTGGCAGCCGTGAAGGGGACATACCACAAGCCTGGATCATGGAGACAGAACAAACCTCACCCAGATGGAGCACAAAGATTAATTGTGTCTCTTCAAAAGTGTTTCACTTCAAAGGCCTAATTATTTTTTAGATAAATTGTCCAATCCAAGAGTAATATGAAAGAAATTGTAAATGATTAGTTGTTTGCTAGACGGTTTTGATTGACTATATTGTACCTTTGGATTTAAATAGAAATTACTGACTTATATTCTTCTTACTTTGAATAACATTTAATAAACAGACACACAAATCACTTAACTTATAAGGTTTTTTCTGCACCTTTCCAGGTTGCTAATACTAGCTTGTCAGAGATTATGTTCCAAAAGTGTCACAATCCACAAGAACAAAAAGTCTTTACCACAAAAAAGTGTATTAATATAATTCATTTAATTAAAAAAATAATATGTAGATAGATCAGATCCGATCTTATTCAAAAATACTGTTGGTAAATATCCACACAGGGAGCTTAAATCCACAGTTTCAATGTGTTACAGAAAGAAAATCTCAAAAAGGTTCATTTCACAGCTTTTATTAATTTTTACAGTAATAAATTATCATATCAGAGGGTCAACATAATCACAGAGGATAAGTGTGAAATCACAGCACAACTTTATTACTTAAAACAACAAAGGATTACATCTAAAATAAGAAAAACTGACGATCAACAAATGCAAATTAGCGAGCACAGAGGCATTTCATGTTAGACTACAACTCCCAGAATCCCCAGAGTGAGGACAAGATGGCAGCACAGAGGGCCGCAGACAGTTGGACGGAAGTGGCTCCATTGCACAGGTCTGTGACGCAGCATTTGTAAGTGCTGGTGTACGCGGCTCCCAGGAGGGATCCAGTCAGCGTCAACCCGCACAGGTTCGAGTTCACGCAGCCCCTGGTGTGCAGGGTCAGCGACCCCGTGGCGTTGAATTCTGAAACGAACGTTAACAGCGAGCTCTGTCAAATAACGGTCGGCTTCTTCTGAGAGCTAAAACTGATTTATCAAACTAACCTCTGAAATTTCATCATATACGTTGTGAAATTAGTCCTGAAAAATACCCATTTAAAGTTTTGGGAAAAAGTCAGAATTCTGACTGCAATCCAAAAATTGTGATTTCAGGATTTATTGACTTTTGTGAAATCAGGAGACATTTGACAGAAACCCGCTATAGCAATGTCAAATTGTGTGAGAGCTGAATGGAGCAACATTTGCCTCTCTAAAGTCATCACACTGCAAAAACACAAAATCTTACCAAGTATTTTTGGTCTAGTTTCTAGTAAACTTGAAATAAATGAAAACTAAATTACAAGTACATCTTCAGTCAGATAAAGGAGCTTGTTTTAAGTAATTAATTCCTTAATATTGATTTTAAAAAGTAGTTCCATTTGCAGATTATTAAGCTTTTAACAAGACATTTTTCCCATCTTAAAAGTGAAATAATCTGCCAATGGAGCTAGTACTTTTTCATCAATATAAAGAAGTTATTGACTTAAAACAAGCCTCTAAATCTTGCCCAAAATGTACTTGTAAGTTATTTCAAGTTTACTAAGACACTTGCAGTAGAAACCAGACCAGAAAAACATGGTAAGATTATTTGGTTTTGCTTTGTAGCTGAGAAAACCCCAACTTTGGTGGTTCATACTAGTAATAATTGGTGCACTGGTTCCCACAACTGCGTTGAGAATCATGAAAACTTTCTCTTGTTGCTTCTTTTAAATAAGAACTAACTTTAATTAGCTTTTATATGTTTGAGGGACTCAATTATCTTGACAGACATCTGCCCTGAATAACTGGCTCCACTACATAGTTCCTTAAGATGCTGGTAACGTAATAATCTCATCATCAGTAGATGGTCACGCTGCTTTTTTAAAGTTTTCCTTACGTGCTTCTCCTGTGTAGCAGCTCTCTGTTGAGTTGACGCATGTGGTGTTACTCCCAAACAAGCAGCTTCCAAATACGCCAACAGAGCAGTGACGGCAGGTCAGGCAGTTCGCTGTTCAGTGGGAAAAAGCAAACCAACTTACTCACAAAGTACCACAACATCAATTTAAGTAATCATAAATGTACTTTTTGTTGATAAGGTTGCATGAAATGTAGGAAATTTAAATATTTCCTGTCCACGTATTTGGTCATATTTCTACTGAAATGATGGCAAAGAAGCAGAGGTGGGTAGTAAGAGTAAAACTACTTCAACATATTTTTCCTCAAGTAAAAGTAAAAAATATCCGTCCAAGAAATTACTCAAGTAAATCTATTCAAGTAACTGTAACTGATCAAATTATCAATGATTTAATATTTAAAAATTACATCATCAGATGGACCAAAGTTAAGTGGAAATTTTGGTATTTTAAGGTCAAAAATGACCCCAAAAAATAAATAAATAAATAAATAAAATTTAGCAAAATAAAAAATTTTCAAAATCAATTTCTTTCAATAAAAAACTTTAAAAACTGCAGGTTTGTGCCTGTTTATGGTGAGTATTCTTTTATTAAAACATGTTTGTTTTTCAGTCAGTGGGTAGAAAATCTAGAAATTTTACTCAAGTAAGAGTAGAAATTCTTAAAAATGAAATTACTGGAATAAAATTTAAAAGTACAGCAAAGTAAAAATACTCCTAAAAGCAATTTTTTCAAAGAAGTTACTCAAGTAAATGTAACTAGTTATGAGAAATAAGCTTTTAGTTACTTCTTACCAAATAATTTCTGCATTCTGGGCATATAAACTGGAAATGTCTTAATATAAGATTCTTTTTCTTTATTCTTACTCTTGAATACTCTTGAAAATATATACTTTAGTACACATAAAAGCGGGGTATGCATCATTTAATGATCCCTTGTGAATAAAAATACGTTTTCTTGCGGTAAAATCATGTTTGTTTCAGTTCAGTTTGGCTGTAATCTATCAGATCAGAGGGAAACTTGACTAATTAAAAGCAGGTATTAAATAAATGAGAGATATTTTTAAACTCACCTGCCACAATTAGGGCGCTGAGACCAATTACCGCTTTCCAGATTGTATTCATTTTTCACAGGCTTATAAAGGGAAACCTTTGTAAAATAAATATATTACAGACTCAGAGTTTCAGATGCCTTGGCTTACGTGAACCAAGGAGAAACTGAGGAAGAAACACAAGAAAAGGATGACTGATAAGAAGGAGGATCATCAGGTTTTGCTTCTTTCACAACTTTGAGGAGGAAGTTTTGTGGAAAAAAAAATCCTCCTCCCCTAATATACCCTGCTTCAAAGAAACTACACCTTTGTTTGATCAGCAAATATTTGTTCAGTCAGAATACATTTGTGTTAAGATGGTAGAAGATAAAAATATATATACAAAAATCTATAGCAATGTTCATTTAGAAGAGTTAGGCAAATACCTTTGTATGGTTGTTTCAAAAATGAAAGTCTAACCAAGTTTACTCTGAAAGCAGCCAGCAGGATACTAAAGGAAGCCTCCAAAAATCTAAGATGTCATCATGGGACCAAAAGGCGTCTCCTTAAGAAAAACATGAAGCCCAGACTGAAGTTAAACGAAAAATAACGCAGGATTTCTGGAAAAATAGTTTTGAAAATATTGATTGAAATAAGAGACATACTAGCAGAAGTAGGCACTTTCTCATTGATTTCTAATGTGTAAAAATACATTTCATCCATAAAAACATGTTTATTTTAGTTCAGTTTGTTTATAAGTCATCAAATACAATAAATAAAAGTAGACCAGAGGGATTTCACTAATTAAAAACAAGTATAAAAATAAAATTATTGGGTTAAAAAAACCAAACAGAATTTTATGCTTCTATTAATAGTCATATTCGATAAATTGAAATTTGTGCTCCATGAAAGGTTATTTCTAATATTAAAAATGCAACTGGAAAGTAATAACTTCATTATTTTTTATTAAATACATATTTCTGTATTGATTTAAATTATTTTTTGCGTTATCAGTCAGAGGGCAAAGGTCAAACGTTTATCACAGAGGAAAAACAACAACAAAAAACAAAATCTGAACCAAATGTAGTGATTTAATCTAAAATTAATATTTTTCCAGCAGGCAAAACCAAATTTTCTGAAAAATAAAATCAGTTATTATAATTATTAGCACAAATTATCCATGTTTGATTAGATATACTTTATTAACCCTAATAAGGAAACCCATTAGTACCAAAAAAAAAACAAACAATGATTTTATGCATTTCTGTTTTTCCATCTGTTCCAACTGGAGCCTAAGACTAAGTTAAAACTTCATTTAATGCATAAAAAAATATTTAAAACAAAGAAAAATCAAAGGATTAGCATTTGAAAATCTGTAAGTTTCATGGTGAACTATATGAATCCCCACAGGGAGGACAAGATGGCGGCACAGAGGCCGGCAGTCAGAGACAGCTGAACAGCAGAGGCTCCGTTGCAGAGGTTTGTGGTGCAGCAGGCGTATTTGCTGGTGTACTCAACACCGATGATGGTGCCAGTGGCTGTGGTCCCACAGGAGGTGGCGGCCACGCAGCCCCTGCTATGCAGAGTGGGTGACCCCTTCGCTGTGAAGCCTAAGAGTGCCAGAAATCAGAATGTTGAAAAACAGGTGTTGGGTCTCTCTGTTGCCAAGGCAACCAATACTGCTATTAGCCTAAATTACAAAATAAGTAAATATTTATTCCATTAAATAAATAAATAATAATGCATTTACTGAAAGTATTTATTCATAATTAGTTTGACTAATTAAAATTATAAGAAAAGTATGCTTTAATAATAGCATGACTACAATCATTTATTTTAATTTACATTTAAAAAGAATGCATATGTGTATATATGATTGGAGAAAGCCCCACACAACGTCTTTATTACATATAATCTTTCAAGTTAAACCAAAAGAGTACCAGAAAACAATAATAAGGATGTTAAGAAACAAGTGATGAGTTGCCAAGGCAACCAATACTGCATGTACTCTACTAAATAATAAATAAAAACAAACATACATTTAATTAATTAATTAATTAATTAATTAATTAATTAATAATTGTCCTTTTAACATTTTGGCTAATTAAAATTATTAGAAAATAATATTTTATTAATATGACTTCAATTATTCTGAAGAATATTACACAAATAGAAAAAAAAAATTTTATATATATATATATATATATATATATATATATATATATATATATATATAGTATGTATTTAATTATAATTTTATTTAATTATTTAATTAGTCAATATACATATTGACTAATTCAGAGATTTATCCTTACTTGCTTCTGAGAAGGTGCAGCTCTCTCCATCTGCACATGTGACCTCCCCTTTCCCAACCAAACAGCTCCCGCCTACCGACACTGAACACTTCTGGCACGTCAGGCATTGTGCTGTTTAGAGGAAAGAAATACAAGATACATATGTTAGCTGTGTGCGTCTTATTGTTTACATTGTGTTTTCAATTACAGACTGTTTTCAGTGACTTCCAGGAAAAAGCTACATCAGCCTAAGAGTGCCAGAAAACAATAATCATTATTAATAATAACAGTTATTGTTCACAGGGACCAGAAATACTTTAACTTCTATACTTTTTTTTTTACCTTTTAATAGTTATGTACTGCAAATATGCAATAAATCACAATATTATTATTTAGAAATTAACTGAAAAGACTGAGAATTAGATTGTGTTAAGTAAAAATGAATTTTGTTTTGATAGTAAATGGATGCCGATTGTCTCTTAAAATAGTAGAATAACTACAAAAAATATCCACCAAACTGCTTTTTTTCCCCATAATATAATAAAAAAATAAATTACCTGTTGCAATCAGGACGCTGAATGCGATCAGAGCTGTCCAGAAGTTCTTCATGTTTGCAAATCAACAGGAAGGAGTAAATGACTTAAACACGTCTAGATTCTCAGATGCGTTGAAGCAAAAGTGAGGAGAAGAAGCGGTGGGAAGGAGTGATGAAGACGAACTGGGTCTGTGGGCTTTTATGTCAACGAGAGGAGGAAGTCCTGCACAACTTTCCTCTCAACCCAGATTACCATCTTCAGCGAAAGTGAAACTCCCATTCAAGTCAAATTTTATTTTCTTTATCAAGTGCAATTAAAAAAAATTAGTTGCAGAGTTGAGTTCTGCTTCAATTTCATCAAAAGATGTTTCTGACATGTTACATAAACACCTCTAATACTCAGTAGAAGTCATGATGGACAATTTTTTAAACTATTGTTATTGAGCCAAATTCACAGGATCGCAACTATTTTAATGCTTGTTTGGAAAAATATTAAGCAATGAGAAAATATTTTACCCTAACAGGAAGTTTTGCTGATGTGAGGAATATGTTACACTGCAAAAAGACAAAATATTACCAAGTATTTTTGATCTTGTTTCTATTGCAAATATCTTAGTACACTTGAAATAAGATAAACTAACTTAAAAGTAACTTTTAGTTAAAAAAATAGAGGCTTATTTTAAGTAAATAATTCATTTTTATTCATGAATGACAAGTTGGTTTGTCTTATTTCAAGGGTATTAAGATATTTGCACTAGAAACTAGATTAAAAATTCTTGGTAGGATTTTGTGTTTTTGCAGTGAAGTTGAAACTTGATTGAACTTTGAGTTGTGATTAGTAAAAGCAACAAGAAGTTTCTGATTTCAGGTTTCTGCAATCAAAATGGGTCACAGTACATTAAAATATCTTTATAACCTCAGACACAGTCTGGTTTCATTTATTTCCCTGAAAGCTAGTAATTCTAGGTTGGTTTGATCGTAATCATGAACTTTAGCTTATCATTCGTCGCCACACCTTTAGTTTAGGTTGATTAGAAAAATGGCTCCATAGGTCTAAGCGTGATTGGGACTGATAATTTATCGCACGTTACTGTTTGCTGTGTGATAAACTGCAGGCTTCCTGCCATCTATCATATGAAAATCAAATCTGATAAAACGGGCGTGAGTTTGTGCCTCGCCCTGTTTTGCTTCGATTTAAAGATATGTTTTCTACATGATAAAGGTCTTTTCACTGGTTTTGATGGTGTAGCTAAAGAAATCAATCAATCAATCTAAGAAGAATGACTTGTTACACTGCAAAAAAAAAAAAATTCTACCAAATATTTTTTGGTCTAGTTTCTAGTTCATATATTTTAGTACACTTGAATTAAGACAACACTAACTTGAACATAGAATTTCTGCAAGATATAGCAGCTTGTTTTAAAAAAATTGATTTCTTAATATTAATGAAAAGTACAAGTTCTACTGGCCCTGTTACCCAGCAATGCCAGCCAAGCCCAGCCCGTCACCTAGCAACCCAAATTTATAACTAAATTTATCTGCCAAAGGAGCTGGTACGTTTTCATCAATATTAAGGAATTATTGACTTAAAACAAGCTTCTATGTCTTGCAGAAAAGGTACTTGTAAGTTAGTTTTGTCTTATTCAAGTGTAATAAGATATTTAGATTAGAAACTACACTAAAAACACTTGGAAGATTTGGTGTTTTTCCCACGCAAAAAATAATTATGGAGAATAGCCAACCTTCAGTTCCTAGATTGCTGTGTTCCAGCTAAACATTTCCTCTGTTCTCGTGTCAAATGTATACAATTTCCACTCATCTGTTTATTCCAGATGTCCTGGTCTTTGTTAGCAGTCTCGTTTCCTTCATTCCACTTTTCACTGATAGCAAAGAAACTCATCATTCCAGGTTGGTTTGATTGTCATCAGGAACTTTATCTTCTTCCCCAACAAAGAAACTCGCTTTCTAACGTCACCACACCTTGTGTTTACCTTGATCAGAAAAATGGGCCCATAGGTCAAAATGTGACTGTGACTGATGATTTATCTTACAGGATACTGTGATGAACTACTGGAGATCGAACAGGATAAAAAGGGTATGAGTTTGTGCCTCGCCTTGTTTTGATGTAATGATACATTTCCATAGAATAAAGATCTTTCTACTGGTTTTGATGATGAAGAATGTTGGTGAATTCACCACGTAAGTGTTGCTATATGCCGTAATGTGTCATTTGAGACAGATTCTAGGTGAAAAATGCTTTAATGACAAAGATGATGAATAAACTTACAAAAAAACAACAGGGAACACAGGGAACCAGAGCCAACCAAAAACAGGAACCCGGAACAAAAAGCCAGCAGGGTAAACTAGGGAAACCAATTAAACTTGTTTGTATGTTAGAATGGCCTACTCAACGTCCATTCAACAGAGGTCCACCCAATTAAAAATGAAAATGTGTCATCTGTGTTTTATCAAATAAGTTGAAAAAAAAACAATAACTGTGACATATTCTGTCCTGTTTTTAAGTTTCTGCTACTTTTAGTTTAACGACCCAGCCAATGAATTACATTATTCATTTCAGTAACTTGATTTACTAAGTGAAATGCATTATATAGATTAAAAACACACAAACTGATGTTTTCATGCTTTTAATTATGATAATTATGTTTTTCACCTTCAAGTTAATGAGAACACAACGTCTAAGGTGACAATATTAAGTCAGAACAATAAAACAACAATTTATTGTAATAAAAAGTATCTTTATTACCTGCCTAAAGGTTATTTTCAAAATTTACTTGTAATCTGACTAAAAAACTTCATTAAACTGCATAATTTGATATTTTATTTATGCCTTTTGAAGCTGAATTATTAAGCTAAACCAATGTGAAAAATGACAGTTTTCTTAAATCAGAGTTTTCATTAGCAACTTTAGTTTAATAATACAAGTCATTCCATACATGAGTGACTTTTACAGATTTTAAAAAGGTTTACTTTGGTTAAACCGTTCTTAAAACATGGAGTGATTTATTTTTTTCACATATTGTTAAAACATGCGACAGAGAATCAGCAGCTGAACGTTCACCCAGGTTTCCAATGTAGCAACATTAGCAACTGTTAGCTGCAACAATCATTGAACTGGTCAATGATTGTTATTATTAACACAAAGCATCCATGTTTGGTGAGATATGATGCTTTATTAACCATAATAAGAAAGCCTCTTACTAAAGCCAGAACAACAACATGGATTTGTGCATTTCTGTTTTTCCATCTACTCCAACTGGAGAATAACATTGATAAGTTAAAACTTCATTTAATGCATAAAATTGAAAGTAATAATAGAAAAAAGAGAAGAAGAAAAATCAGAGGATTAGCATGTGAGATCTGTAAGTTTCATGGTGAACTATATGAATCCCCACAGGGAGGACAAGATGGCGGCACAGAGGCCGGCAGTCAGAGACAGCTGAACAGCAGAGGCTCCGTTGCAGAGGTCTGTGGTGCAGCAGGCGTATTTGCTGGTGTACTCGACACCGATGATGGTGCCAGTGACTGTGGTCCCACAGGAGGTGGCGGCCACGCAGCCCCTGCTATGCAGAGTGGGCGACCCCTTCGCTGTGAAGCAGTATCAATTGGCTACGGTACCCGACCTCGGAGATTGATCACTCCGGGGGGCCGCTACCTGGTGAGGGCGTAAGAAGAGAAAAAAAGAATGGTGAGAACCACGGCCGAAACGCCCGCTTGAACCGGTAGTCACCACTGACGATTGGGTCCCGAAATTTTTTATTCCTTTAGATACGACTTGGGAACGAAAAAATAATTATTCGTTTCTAGCAACGCTACCAAACTAGAAGAAATTAAAGAGGACAGATCTAAAAACGAATCTCTAAATCCCATTAATTAAACATCAGCGCGGGACGGACACAAAAAAACAAAAGGAGCATTCCCACCAAATTTACTGAATTTTTCAACTTTAATAACAACCAATATCTTAAAACAAGATTTTTTTCCCACATTTACTTCAAAAGTAATTTTTTCAACCTTTGAACATATAAAAAAAACATTCGAAAATGCCAGATAAACAAAAAACCTTAGTTGAATGGATTGAAATTTCTTTTAGAGTTTTTTTATTAGAACAACAGAGAAACAAAACCAACTGGAAACAGATTGAGTCAGAGATGAAGGGAATGGTAACAGATTTGGGGAAAATACCCCGAAAAAAACTACAACTCATTCTGAATGGAGCTACTAAAAAAGCCCAAAAGGAAATAAAAGGGATTAAACAAGCCACTTGGAAGAAAATAACTGAGATCCGAGAAAAACAATCCTTAATTAATAACAGGATGAGGAACCTACAACTGGAACACAAAACAGGCAAAAAAGAAAAAGGGAAACGAAACAAACACACTCCCTTTAAAGCCTATCAAAGTACTCTGGATGAAGGGGAAACAACCATCATTACTCAGAAGGGCCCTAGACATAACTCCTTCTTATCAGACCTTGACAATGAAATAGAAATGGAACAAAATCCGACCCTACACAACTCAAGGAAAGAACCTACACCTCTTCAACCAATCACTCTCGTGGAGGTGTTAAAGACCTCACTGAAACCACTCGTGATAACTTCTAAACCTCTGAAAACAATACATTATGATCAAGAAAAGGGGAAACAAAATTGGCACATCACTCCCCACCGACCCATAATTATTATGGGGGACTCAAACCTCAGCAGATTGCCCCTCCCAACCAACCCTGATATTCAGATAGACTGCTTTCCGGGGGCAAACTTTTGGCATGCATATGAGATCCTGAGGAGGACAAAGACCTGTGATGAAACGAAAAAAGTCATTCTCTCTTTCGGAATAAACAACAGGGGACAAATTGACCCCAAAAAAATACACACGCTCGTCAATACCATGTTAAACACGGCGCGGGATACTTTCCCATTTGCAAACATCTACACTCCCCTTCTGAATTATTCCGAAAAACTAAATTTTATACAAAAACAGAACCTGAAAAAAATCAACACTGTCATCACAGAGGTCGCCCAAAAATTAAATCATCAAATTATTTCACCCATTTCACAAATCAATTTTCACACAACAGAAGATAAAATCCACTGGACCCCCCCAACAGCTAAGTTCCTTCTGGAACACTGGTCTCGGGCTTTAAACTGGTGAGCCCGTACGTTTCCTGCCAGTTGCAGGGGACGTACGGGCAAGCCAGTCTCGAGAACCCCACCAAAACACTTGATCTGCAGGAGGGGATTTTGAACCTTTCAACTTCTTTCAGACCTATGGAGAATCACATCCAGTTACTCTCAAAGGGTCTGACATTCATTCCTACAGCAACCCGAACCCCTAATATCAGAGAAACACTTAAACTTCAAATTCAAAAATACCACCGCCGTATCAAATTAGCAGATTTTTTCAAAAACGACAGTAACAATGAAACCCCCCCCCCCATTTTTACCCCCGTCTCAGTGGGAACCACCAATCCACCCCCTCATTTTAGAATTAATCGAACAGGACAAAATTGGAATGAAAAAAATCCCGGTGGAACCTGAAAAAAATAACCTTTCCCAAAAAGAATTAGAAGCCCTGGAGGATTTAAGAAGAAACAATTCAATTATAATAAAACCGGCCGATAAAGGCTCGGTGATGGTGATCATGGACAAGTCTGACTATTTGTGGGAAGCAAATAGACAACTGGGAGATGGTGAATATTACAAACCTCTTAAAAGGCCCATCTACCCTGAAACTAAGATCCTAATACGGGATCTCCTTAAGAGACTGAAGGAACAGAAAAAACTGAACCAAAAACAACTCCTTTACCTGTTGGGAACGGATCCCCCCAGACCAAGGTACTTTTACCTCTTGCCAAAGATACATAAGGATCCCTCGGATTGGTCTAAACCCCACCGGATTCCGAAGGGGAGACCAATTATTTCGGACTGTAACAGTGAATCATATGGCTCAGCACAATTTCTGGACTTCTATTTGAATCCCATTTCACAAAAACACCCGAGTTATTTGAAAAACACCCTGGATTTTTTGGAGAAGGTTTCCACATATACAGTTTCGGAGAGCACCCTACTATTTACAATGGATGTGGAAAACCTATATACAAACATTGAGACCGAAAAAGGTCTGGAGGCCGTGGAGGATTGCCTGAAAAAGCATCCAGATCCAGAAAGGCCGGATCAAATTTTACTTGAACTCCTAAGAGTGCCGACCCTTTGAGGTACATAAGGGGCAATGATCCAGTTCTGGGGAGCCCACCACCTCAGAGAGTGAATTTACAATCCTAAGAGTTCCAGAAAACAATAATCAGAATGTTAAAAAAACAGGTGTTGGGTGTCTCTGTTGCCAAGGCAACCAATTCTGCTTGTGTATATACATGTTTTTTTTAAAATGCCGATTTAAATTTTTTTATTTATTATATAATATAATAAATCTATTATACTAGCAAATAATATATTTACTAGCAAATAATTGACATTTAGAGAATATATATAT
>NW_015113586.1:162176-173106 GCF_001443285.1 Poecilia latipinna
TAATTCAATAAATAAAAATTTGGGCTGCACCAAATGCAAATATATATATATATATATATATATATATATATATATATATATATATATATATATATATAAAAATTCCCTTCTCACCCTCTGCGGGTGGTCTCGTTTTTCATCCTCTGAGCTCGGGTCCTCTACCAGAGGCCTGGGAGCTTGAGGGTTCTGCGCAGTATCTTGGCTGTGCCTAGAACTGCACATTTCTGGACTGAGATGTCTGATGTTGTTCCTGGGATCTGTTTGAGCCACTGCTAGTTTTGCTAGCACATAGCCCGCAACCTGCGCTGCTCATTATATGTGTAAATTTATTTTTATTTTATACACACAATGGTTGATGAAGATGGAGAAACTGATTTGATATCAAGAAAAATTAGAAATCCATTTTCAAGATGGACTTTTTCTAAAAGACTGGAGCCGGTCTCAGTTGTGAGCGGTATCACTTATAGACGCATTGAAGACTAATGGCTAGGATTTGCCAAGAATACAACAAAGAACAGGCCACAGAAAAGGACATGTTGACGTAACTAAACCGAAGAGATAGACTCTATGACGGTCACTGAAGTTCCCACATAAAGAGAGGAGGATGGATTTTGTCTATGAAGACATAGGCAGTTAGGTGAGTATTATATGCTTTATTTAATTTTATTTATTTTATTTTGCCACAGTTGCAACTCTACTGTAGAAGTCTGAAGTTATCCTAACTGAATTTCTTGCTTTAATGACAATATAATTCACTTTCAATACACAAAAAAACAGCTCATAATTAATTATTAGGCTATCTGATTAATAAAAAGAGCAGCGTAAAGTATGTAGCGCCTTTATATTTCAATAAAGTTTTACTTTTTTAGATTTTGCTAAAGCTTTTGACACTGTAGATCACCTCATACAACTTAAATGTCTAACAACAAAGTATCTTAAAGATACAACTTTATCTACAAAGGGGTACCACACGGTTTTGTACAAGGTCTCTTTTTATTTATCGTGTACATAAATGATATTGGAAAGGATATTTCAAATAAATCACAGTATTGTTGTTCAGAAATTAACTGAAAAAACTGAGTGAGAGTCTGATAATTGTTTTAAGTAAAAATAAATTGATTTGCAGTAAAACCAGTCTTTATTTTGATAGTAGTAACCTTACCTCTTATTACTGTCTGCCAATTGCTCATTGTCACTTGAAACAGTAGAATAACTGTAAAAAACATCCACTAAAATGCATTTTTTCTGTAATATAATAATAATAAAAAAGACCCTGTTGCAAACAGGACGCCGAATGTGATCAGAGCTGTCCAGAAGTTCTTCATGTTTGCAAATCAACAGAAAGGAGTAAATAACTTAAACACGTCTAGATTCTCAGATGCGTCGAAGCAAAAGTGAGGAGAAGAAGCGGTGGGAAGGAGTGATGAAGATGAACCAGGTCTTATGTCGATGAGGGAAGAGGTCCTGCACAACTTTCCTCCCAACTCAGATTACCATTTTCAACGAAAGTGAAACTCCCATTCAAGTCAAATTTAATTTTACTCATTAGATGCATGCAAACTAAAGAGAAATCCTATTTTAAGTGAAATGTTCACAAAATGTTTATTACACAAATACTTAAAGAGCAAGTAAATGGTTCTCTACATGTACCAGAACTTTGCATAAAATATAAAGACTATTTGTTGGTCATTGTTTCTAGAAGTTTAGCCGACTCCCAACAGCTGTGGCGGCGGCACCCAGAGCTGCAGTGAGGGTGAGCTGGACAGACGTGGCTCCGTTGCAGTTGTCGCCGTCGCAGCAGACTCTTGTCATTGTGTACCCGGCTGTCAGGAGACTTCCTGTCTCCGTAACGTTGCAGGGATCCACATAAAAGCATCCTCGACTGTGGAAGCTCACCATATTGGTGATGTTAAAAACTGAAAACAAAAAAAAAGACATTTTTAACATTCGAAGCAATTTATTTATTGGTATACAATCGTGTAAAAAAATGAATTCATTTTGTTTTTATGTCACCCTCAGAGATAACCCCAGTAAATACAAAAAGAAATTTTAAAATGTAATTTATTAAATCAAATCAATCCAAAACAAAGTAGACCCTATGGGAACATCCTGGTTAAATAAGACTTTGACATTTAAAGTCAACAAATCACTTAAATGGGACCACATGAAGTGCGCTAAAAGATATCAAAAAACACACATCACGTCCTAATCTAAAGAAATCGAAGAACAGAAGATAAAACGTTTTCTTCCCCTTCAACGTCTGTTCACGATATCTGAAAAGGAAAAACTTCTGGGCTTTGACTAGGCCTGGTGTTGGTATGTTTTGGGACTTTGGAGTCCTGTTGGAGAGTTGAGTTATGCTTCAAACTGAATTAAATTTTAAAAATGGGCTCACATTTTACATCTTTTGGAAATGTCATGATGGACAAAGCATCCCCAGCATGACACTTCCTCCTCCGTACTTCATCTTTTTTCTCAGGTTTTGTTCCTAGACTGCTGCCTCCCAGCCAAACATTTCCTCTATTCTTTTATCAAATGTATACACTCCCTCTCAAATGTTTAAATAACATTATTCTGGATGTCCTGGTCTTTGTTAGCAGTCTGGTTTCCTTCATTCCACTTTTCACTGATAACTAAGAAACACATCATTCCAGGTTGGTTTGATTGTCATCAAGAACTTTATCTTCTCCCCCAAACAAAGAAACTCGCTTTCAAACGTCGCCACTCCTTGTGTTTACGTTGATTAGAGAAATGGGCCAAAACGTGGTTGTGACTGATGATTCATCTTACGTTTTACCTTTTTGTCGTATCATGAACTGCTGGCTTCCCACCAGCTGACTGCTGGAGATTGAACAGGATAAAATGGGTGCCTCGCCTTGTTTTGTTTTGATTTAGCGATAGGTTTTTCAATGAATAAAGATATTCCTTCTCATTTGGATGATTTAGCCACATTAATTATATTTTATTTATTTTTATACTTTCTTAACCCATAATTGAACAATAATTCCATTTATTAATATTTATTACAAGGCGATCGTGGATCAAATTCAAAACACACATCAATATTTCACACTGTGTAAAACTAAATAAATTAAATGGTTTCACAGGTTTAGAGTTAAATTTTCAGTCCCTAACTGTCTGAAGGATTCATCAATATATTATATAGATCAGGGGTATCAAACTCATTTTCATTTTGGGACATATCAAAAATCTGAATGTTCTTAAAGGGCCAGATGTGCCAGAATGTGTTGATAAACCCATTAAACTGTTAAAATATTAATAAATAGCTGTTCCTCCAGGATTTGTGATGGTTTTAGTGTTTTTTTGCAATCAAAATTGCAGATTTTATGGTGCCAAATTAGAAATGTTTATAAGGAATTTTTAATGATATTTATGCTAATTTTTTTATTTTAAATGTGACTTTTTATTACTCGCCGTATCAATTAGGGAGTATAAAACTAAGCAAGGCTAATCATTTTGAGAAAATATACAGTAAAATCAGAAAAAAATGGAGATTTGTTGATTTTGGATACCTTTAGCAGATTTGTGGAAAACTGGTGGGACTTATTGATGTAATTTGGAATCTAGAGGGCCACATAAAAAGCTACAGCGAGACAGATTTGGCCCCTGGGCCTTGAGTTTGACAACTGTCATATAGATGGACTCCATTTTTAAAGATTATGAAAAAGTCTGTCCTTTTGGAAGTAAAATAAAAACAAATTAGGACTCTCTGAAGACACCGGGATGGTATCAGCAACTCTAAAAGTACAATAAGAGATACAATGGAGAGATTTAGATTAAATCCTGAATGCTGGAATCTATTTTTTAGCTTTAGCTTTTTCTTCATCATTAAAAAATACGACTTTCTCCGTACACGAGGTCACTTTTCCAAGATTTTAAAACAGGTTGAAGTTCCTGTAAAACAGCTGTAAAACAGTGGCATTTTTTAAAATCTTTTAAATACCATTAATAAAAAATATGTAAAAAGATTTTATCTTAACACTATTATAAATGTTAATCTATTCTTTGAATTAATTTTGCTGAATTAAGAAGTTGTTTCTCCACACATTTATTGCCATATTAATTTCCGTTGGGCTGCTCTTGGCAGTTGGTGGTTACCGTAGCAACCAGTAACTGACAGCTCCCCCCCCTTTTTCTGTTGGGCAGAAACTGTTGGACTTTTGTTAATAACCACCATCTTGGTTTTCTGTTTTGTTAGAATAAGTGCAGTGAACCTGAGTGGGTCTGTTGTGAAGTAGTGAACCTGACCTGAGACAAAGAGTTACACAGACACCAGAGTTTCCTCCTTCAACAGCCAGATGAATGCAGCTGAAACTCACCCAGGTCTCCAGTGTAGCACTTGGCCTTATCTGAGCCGCAGGTTTCCTTGGAGTAGAAAAGGCAATTCCCTCTGAAGCCCACTTTGCAGGAGTTACAGCTCAGAGAATCGGCTGTAAACCACAGAGGGAAGCAGATTTAGAGAGACGTAAACCTCATGCGCACTGAAAAAAAATCTAATCTTCTCATCTCTAAAGACAGAGTTTGGTGACATTTTTATTCAGAGGTTTCAGTTGAAAGAGCAGCAGGTTTTTTGATGGAAATATAAAATCTTCTGTGTTACAAATGAATAATCAAGCTTGAAAGAGAAAGATTTGGTTTATTTTAAATAAAAATTAAAGAAAATATATGGACTATTTACAATTTTAGGTATACTGTTTACTTAGAATTGCATAATGAGGTGACTCATTGCGGTAAAATTAAAGTTACTTGCTATTTTTGATAAAAAAATTTTTTTTACGCCTTACATTTTTTATGTGTATGAGCTCAGAAGTTTATAACAGCAAAAAAAAAAAACCTGTGTAAAACCGAAAAGTATTATATTTTTGCTGAGCATAAACCATAAAAGTGCAGCTTGGTGAAAGAAAATTATTTTTGTTGAGGGTCACTATACATTTTTCCATCAGTAAACCTTTATTTAAAATTTAAAACCATAATGTTAATAAAATTTTAAATATTTAAAGTCTATATCACAATTCAGTGAATAATGTCTAATATTAGATTTAATCAGCATTATTAAGGTATACATTTTATTATTATTATTATTATTTTGGTCAAATGGTAAAACTGAAGTATTTGCATTATCTCATATTTCTAAGTGTTTGTATGGTGGATATAAAGTGCCAAAATTAAGACTAACCCTAAGAATAGATGAGTAGACCAATACCTGTGTTAGTATTTTAATAAAAACCAAAAAGTAATTTAAAAACCCGTTTGGACACCTTTTAGTAAACAATATTTTTCAATTATTATGATGAAAGTAAAGGTTTAATTTTAACACTGATACAATCCACACATAGGTAAGTTATATATTGAACATGTCAGTTTGTGCCATATTTCAAAATTATTATAATTGTTTAAACAGAGTTTTGTTTTTTTATTTGCCAGAATAACTAATTTATTGTGTGCTTTGCTCTCAGTTTTGGCAGACTTGGTCCTTCATAATATAATTAATGTGTATAATAAACATATTAAATGAAATTATTTATTGCAAAGTGTAAGTTATACATATTTTGTAATTTGCGGTTCCTCATTTAGTGGTTTTTGTAAAATACAAACAGTTCAGTTTAGATATAATTTTAATAATAATACTTGTTAAAAAGTGTGTCTTACCTGTAACAACCATCACCATAAGCACAGCACAGAGCAACAGATTCTTCATTGTGACAAAAAATTATTTTCTGGAACAAGAAATTAATAAAATTATTTTTTAGGGTTAAAAGAAGCAGTTTTAGATCGCTTCAAATGAGATTTAAGGGCTGCATGAAAGTGATTTTATACCAAAGGTGGGGCGACTCTGGGTAATTAACTTTTGTCAGATGTTATGAAACTGAGGTTTGCTTCACAATAAAAACCACTGCAACCCAAATAAAATGCTCCATTCACATCTGTATTATTGTGTTTGAAGCTCTGTGAACTTCAGTTTCATAAAAACAAACTTCATTATGTTTTTGAAACCATTTTATCTGAGTAAATAACCAGGCATGGCTAAAAGGGAGGAGTCATTGTCAGTGCAATAATAAGACTTTTGTTCCAGCAGCTTGGAGATAAATAAAAGCTAAACAAAGGATTAAAAGCGTCCGCTTTCACTCAGGGAAACTATTGTTCACATCAGGTTTTGTCCCATGAGTAAACATTGCGTCATTACAAAAAGAGATTAGATTTGTCTGCTAACATACATATTTTGATTAGATTTGATTTATTGTCATTGTACAGTAAATTGTACAATGAAATTAGTAGTACAGCTGTTCTTATGGGATTTGACTCCGAACTCCCATGGTTAAAGTTAATGCAATAAATCAGTAAAATAAATTTAACTTAAATGTTCAATCTTAGAAATAACGTTTGGTTTGATTAGGATCAATCTTTGCTGCTCATTTCTTGTTTTGGCCATAGTGATGCTTAGCTGGGTTCATAGTTAAGTAAATAATTTTGAATCTTTAATAATAATTAGAAGATTTAGTCAGTTTTCTGGTTTGGGTTTGTGTTTGTCCAGTTTCAGAAAGAAAACATTTTAGTAAACCTTTGAAAAGTAAAATCATGTTCCATCGTGTGGAGGGTAGTTTCAGGGTGGTATAAAGTTTAACATCATCTTCATGGATTCAGTTTTAATTAACATGATTCAGTTTCTCGGTTTCTTTGTTGGTTGCCCTGTGACAGACTGGCGACCTGTCCAGGGTGTATCCTGCCTCTTGCCCAGAACGTTAGCTGGAGATAGGCACCAGCAGCCCTCCGGACCCTTCTAAGGGACAAGGGTGTAAAGAAGATGGATGGATGGATGGATGGATGGATGGATGGATGGATGGATGGATGGATGGATGGATGGATGGATGGATGGATGGATGGATGGATGGATGGATGGTTTGTTTGTTTGTTGATGCTAACAGTTCGTCTGTTTACCACTAGAGGGAGCCGGAGTATTATAGAAAAACTACCACCATCTAATAACAATAGTTTTAATATCGGAGAAGATTCAGAAACATAAGGAATGAGGACATGGAAATGGTTGGTTTAACATTTGCCATTAAAGCATCATGGGCGGAGGTTAAACTACCCAATAGTTAAACAGATTGCCCGTTTATTAACAGTCGTTGGGCCTAACTGTGACTTCTTCGGGGGAAAAACGGTTTGCCAGCCATTGAATAGTCGTTTGCAGGTAAACAGCCGGTTAAGATTATGGTTCAACCTGCTGTTTATTGGGTGGTAAACAGCTTCTTCGCTTTAATGTGTGTCCTTTGCCCCATTAAAGTGTGGGGCTGAGGAGGTGACACTGTTGACTGTTGATGGGGTTTGTAATATTGACATTTTGTTTCTGTCCTTTATTTCCCCCTAGGATGGCTCTAACTAACATAACAAACCGTCAACAATCACCATTCTACAGACCACCACCTTTAAATATATGCATAATAAAAATAAGAGAAGAAGAGAAAGTGATTAGCTGGGCTGTAACAGATGGAAGAGCAAAGGCCCTTAAAAAAAAGAAAAACCAAATTATAACTGTAACTGATGGCAAAACAGTTGCAAAATTAGTCATTTTTGAGAAATACTCAAAAACCTTTTCTGAAGGACAATCGTATGTTATGAGGGGTTACACCCTGAGGGGATCAGAGCCCCCCCTCATGCTCAATGTGACGCCAGCCACACAGTTTTACAAAGGGCCCAAAGTGCACTGCACATCAGACATTCTCCAGAAAGCAGAGGACATTATGAACCCACCAGCACCACTGACGCTTCTGGAGAAAGCACCGGAGGTTAAAGGGCTGATGACGGTGCAAGGTGAAATTGTGGAGGTATGATTTTTCTTATATTTTTTATAATTTTTTCCATAAGAGAAGACTTAATTGGCTAACTGTAAATCTCAACTGGGTATAGGTTAACATGAAAGGCCCCATTACAGAACAATCTGTGAACTCTAAAAGTACTTTTCTTTGTACTTCTCAGTTTGCTGCAGTCAGGCTGGTCACATCAGGAAAAATGAACGTGCCAATACGGACAGTGCAGCTGAAAGAGGTATAATAGCTTGTTTTAAGACTTGTTCAAAGCTGCAGTAGTCATTTCTTTTAAAAACAAATAATATTTGGATAAAGAAAGGTAAGTGCCTAAGGCCATTTGCCATTAAATGTCAGATATATATATATATGTACACGTCTGTGTGTGTGTGTGTCAAGTTCATGACACAAAACCAGCTTTTGTGTCATGAACCAGCTTGCATGTTAATTGTGCAGCGTGTGGTCAGAAAAGGTCGATTGGTGGGTTTTGTTTGTTGACTTTTTGAGAACTCTTGGATAAATCTCTAATTTGGCAATAATTCTTGAATTACAGGGCAGCTGCACAATGTCAATATCCCTTTGGAGGGAGGCAACCCTGACTGAACTGGCCATTGGCCAACAAGTGACAGTGACACATGTTCGGTGCCAGGATTCAGGCTATGGGCTACAGCTGCAGAGCACTGCATTTACCACAATACAGGTATGTCAATTCCTGAAGAAGTAAATTATTCTAATTTTAAGTTGATTTAGACGTTTTAACTGAAATGTGCATATATTTTATATTTGAAGCATTCTAATTTAAATTATTTGGTAAACTTTGGAGATATACACAAAGTGTGAAAAGTGCCACTGCTCAGAGCTAACCTTGCAATTTTTTGTCAACTTCAAAATTATGGAATGGCTCATTATATATTTTAATATCCTGTTAACCATTCAATATTTTCTGACTCAAGTCTATTATGCATTACTAAAGGAAGACTTACATAAAGGAGTAACAACAATTAACATAAATGCACCACAGGTCTGGAACCAACGTCCACAATGTTAATGTTTTTGATGATGGTGTGTGACAAAATGTCATGTTTATTGTTGTTGTTGCTTGATTTACAGTTGCTGACTGTATGACATTTTACTATATAAAGCACTTTGAACTTCCTGATTGCTGAAATGCACAAAACAAATTATCTTGGATTTAAAAAACGTAAAACAGAAGTAAATTGCATATAACAAAAGATCAAGCAAGTTGCTACTGTTATTTGACATTTAGCCTTGGTGTTTGTTTTATTTTTTTTTGTTCTCGTTTTTAGATGACAACATGAAAACTCACAAACCTGATTATATTTCTAAAATTAAATACTATATTTTTGTACTGTATTAACAGGAAAAAAAAGTGGACAAGAAAGCAGCTGTAGTCATCGGTGTCATGGACACGGAAGACCCAAATGTCAAACAGGTCCTCCTGGATAGTGATGAAATCTTCAGGATTGCAGCAGAGATGTGGCAGCCTTTTGACATGTTGCTGGAAGAGGGAAACATTGTGGTGGATATGGAAATCCATGGCCATGAGATCAAAAACATAATCAAAAAATATTTTCAATGTAAACACAAAAAAATGTTTTTTTTCTGTTTCATTGTTCAACTTTTTTAAACTATTTAATTTGTTTTACTAATCTCTGGTTTTCCTTTTTAATGTTGTTTGTTGTGTTTCACTTTTGAACTTTCAGGCCTTTTAATTTATCTATTTCAGGCCTTTTTACAAATTTTTTTGCTTTCTTTTTTATAGCTAATCAAATAAACATTCTCAAATACATGGAAATCCTCCACTTATTCAATAATTGTGAGTCTGAAAAGGAGTATGATGAAATTTAATCATATCCCTTTTCCATTTGTTAATTCACAGCGTTATCTGCCTGTTTTAAATATCCTTAACTCCTACGGCCCTAGAGGGGGTAAAATGAATTTCCACTTGACAAAAACATACAAAAATAAATCACTAATAGCCTCACAGTTATCAGATTTACGTGCAAACTTTTGGTACCTCTGTAAAGGTAAGATATCAAAGAATGGTTTTCTGGTGTCAGCACTATTGTAGCTTTTATCCTGCCTGAATTATTAGTGATAGAATAAATTTAGCTTTTTTTCACCTTGCCAAAAGTTCTTTATAAATAAATATTACAAAACACTACTAAAATATTATTTTTAACACAAATAAGTAGTTTAGACTTTTAAATCTACATGTTGTGTAAAAGTTCACCAAATTTGGACTCAATCAGTTGAGTTTTTTTGCTTATTTTAGCAAGGTGTTAGTGAGAAATTCCCAGGCGTAGGGGTAATTTTGGCACATTTCTAAATATCTGTAACACGTGTGTTTTCTCAACTGGGAATCTGTTCAAATTAAATTGGTGATTACAATTGAATGACTTTCTTCATACAACATAAACTTTGGTCATGACATTTACACCACATATATGCAAAATGTGCTATTGTGCACTGTACATAAAAATGAACTGACAGCTCTTTCTATGACTCGTCACATTGTGACGAAATCACGCACAAATCAGAGACTAAATTGGAGCAAGATGTTTCCCTACCGTATCAAAACTTAAGATTCCTCGTTCAAAGCAATAAAATGATATAAATTCTACTATAAAGTAAGATATCACAATGAAAAATGCCACTTTTATCAGTTCCTAAAGCGTGGGTTTTCTGCACAAAGCCAGGTTGGAGAAATCCCCCTCCGCACCATTTTGCTTTTAGCTTCCACACACGAAGCAGGAAGATAGGGGGGAGATCAGCTTGGCTCGAGTGATCTTTGAAGCAGGAAAGCGCCGTCGTTAGCACCTCATTCAGAGCTGCTAAAAACTCATTCAGAAAGCATGGGAGGGGGTTTCAGGTGAATTTCGACCCTGAAGTGAGGTTACAAAGCCAATATTGTCAAGTATCCAAAGTTAAGAGTCTTCTGTGTCAAGTCATACCGAACATTTTCGGTCAGGCGACTGAAAATTCGCTTTTTATACGCGTATTTGATGACAGGGCATTTAAATGGACACGCCCCTTTAAATCCGTCAGCTGATTTTAATTAGCCGTAAAACCATAACATTTTG
>NW_015113586.1:179065-210554 GCF_001443285.1 Poecilia latipinna
TTGCATTGTAGAGTTTCAGCTGGCAGCGGCAGATGGCACGGTGGATTGTATTCACTGACGATGCTTTCTGGAAGTATTCATGAACCTATGCTGTTATTTCCTTGACAGTGGCATTCCTGTCTGAGGTGCAGTGATGTTTAAGGGCCCGGAGATCAAGAGCATCCAGTAGAGTTTTATGGCCTTGACCCTTACGCACAGCGATTGTTCCAGATTCTCTGAATGTTTTGATGATGTTATGCACGGTTGATGACGATAACTTAAAAATCTTTGCTATTTTACACTGGGTAACAGCATTCTGGTATTGCTGCACTATCTTTCTGTGCAACAATGGTGGAATTGGTGATCCTCTTACCATCTTGGCTTCAGAGAGACACTGACACTCTAAGAAGCTCTTTTTATACCCAATCATGTTGTCAATTGACCTAATTAGTGTTAATTGGTCTTCCAACTTTTGATCTGCTATCTATGTTCTATTACGAATAAAATATTGACATTTGCCATCTCCACATCATTGCATTCAGTTTTTATTCACAGTTTGCTTAGTCTCCCAACTTTTTTGGAATCCGGTTTGTACTTATGTTTTCATATCTGTAGTTTTATTAAATGTACTGTAGTTGTCGCTGTGCTGCTGCTGGTCAGGTCTCTTGAGAAACTTCATCTTAGTGAGACTTAACTGGTTAAATAAATAAACATGTCTTATGTAGCTGATGAAGGACTCACGGACACAACAGACGTCTGTACTCTGATTTTATTGATTTACATTGTTATAATCAAGAGGCTACAGAGATTAAAACAATTTGATTTTTGAGAATTATGAAGCAAAACATCATTATGAAGTATGTGTAAACTCAATGTTTCTATGAAACATCTCATTGGTCAGCTACCATGACGTTGGCATCTGTGAATCAGGCCAAGTTTTGCTTCAGTGTTTGATTTCTCCAAAGATTTATTTTCAAACAGGCTTTTTCTTAAAATAAAATGTAGAAACATTTCTAAATTGCACAAATGAGTTTAAAGAGAACAAGCTGGGAGTTTTTAGGTAATCGCATTACAACATGCTTCCCAACACAGAGGCGAGGATGGCTCCACCGATGGCAGCAGTGAAGGTCATCTTGGTTGTTGTGGCTCCACTGACAGCAATGATGTTACACTTATCTGTCTGGCAGCATTTGTTATCGATTGTGTATGGAACGCCCACGAAAGTGTCATTGATTGATATGCCACAGGTTTCGTTGATCGTAGCGCAGCCTTGATAGCGAAAACCATTGAAGTTGGTGACTTTGGGAAAATCTGTAAAGAAATGATTGAGATAGATCAGACAGTGAAGAATACGACTGCGTTCACACTGCAACCTGAAGTGACCCAGTTCGGATTTTTTGTCCAATCTGATTTTTTTTGGTGTGGTTGTTCACACCTCTAAATATGTTCACACCATGGTTGCTGTTTTTCTTCCCACTTGTGCAGAATAGTGACGTTTCAGGTCACATTTGAAAAGATTAGATACATATCGGATACCCAAGTGGTCTCGGTCACATTAGAAAAAATCAGATCTGTGTTGTTCAGACTGTCATGAAAAGGTCAGATACAGGTCGCATTAAGACAAAAAAAAATCCAAATTGGGTCACTTCAGGCTGCAGTGTGAATATAGCCTAACTGATACTTAACAAGAGATGTTATTGCTTTTTCTGCTGAAAATGTTCCTTCCCGCCTCCCTAACCTTTCTTTTTTGTCCTTACTCTCCTGCTAGGAAACTTTGTGAAACTGGAATTACTCGCCCGACTGCCAGAAATGCAAACAGGTAAACTACAGTTGCTACGCCGTGGGAGAATTTTAGACAACTACTTACTCAATGTTGCAGTGTAACATTGGGTCACATTGGCTGGGCACTTCTCAGTAGACGGATTCACGCAGTAACCCACCACACTAAAGGAGCAGGTGTTGCAGGTCAGGGACTCCACTGAAAATACATTGAAAAAATACATTTATCAGGAGGAAGCATGATAAATATACAGCATTTGTGTTCAGTTGTGTCCATTTGTATAAAGCAAAATGATTCAAAATAAAGAAATGTTTACATTCATTGCTTGTGTACTGCCACTGCAAAAACACCAAATCTTACCAAGTATTTTTGGTCTAGTTTCTAGTACAAATATCTTAGTACTCTTGAAATAAAGCAAAACTAACTTACAAGTAACTTTTCAGGAAGACATAGAAGCTTGTTTTAAATCAATAAATCCTTATCTTAGATGGAACAAGTACTAGTTCCATTGGCAAATTATTTCACTTATAACATGAGAAAAATATTGTGATAACTGGAAAAAATCTGCTAGTGCAACTAGAACTGGGTTGCTAGGTGACGGGCTGGACTTGGCTAGGGTTGCTAGGAAACGGCTCAGTGCCAGTTGATTGTGGAACTAATACCTTTTTCATAAGCATGAAGGAGTTATTGACTTAAAATAAGCTCCTATTTCTTGTTAAAAACTTATTTGTAAGTTAGTTTTGTCTTGTTTCAAGTGCACTAACATATTTGCACTAAAAACAAGACGTAAATATTTGGTAAGACTTTGTGTTTTTGCAATGTTTGAGATTAATTGTAGTTTTTTAATGTAAATAAATTTGGGTTGAAACAAGTCACTTTCAATTTATTGGTTCTAATCAATAAGGTTTTCACCTATTGAATTATTTCTGATTTCTGACTGAATACACGTTGCTCTTTGGCCTCAGAAAAAGCTAACCAAATAAAAATAATTATGTCACCACATTACCACACCTTTAACAGGTTTTGATGTTGTGTGCAACTGATGGAAAGACTTGTAGACTACTACTTGTTTTTTTTTTGGCATTATTTAAACAGGTTAGAAAGTCGGATGTCTCAAGTTGGATGTAGCTGGTGTGGGTTGTTTAATACAAATAATATAGGTGCATTTTTTGGCCTTGTCAACATGTGTTGACCTTTATATTCTAAGATGTTTGACAGTGAAAATTTGTTTATTTATTTGATATTCTAATTATTCTTATTAAGCCAATTATTCCTATAAAAAAACATTTTAAAATGTTGTTGAAGAAATGTTTTCTCATAAATTATGTTCAGGCTCAAATACACTGCAAAAACAAAATCTTAACAAACATTTTTGGTCTAATTTTCAGAGCAAATATCTTAGTTAACTTGAAATAAGACAAAACTGCCTTACAAGTATCTTTTTAACAAGAAATAGGAGCTTGTTTTAAGTAAATAATTCCTTAATATTGATTTTAAAACATATTTGTTTCATTGGCAGGTTATTAAACATATAACAAGACATTTTTCCCATGTCATAAGTGAAATAATCTGTCAATGGAGCTAGCACTTTTTCATCAATATTTAGGAATTACTGACTTAAAACAAGCTCCTATGTGTGGCTAAAAATATACTTTAAAGTTAGTTTTGATTTATTTCAGGTTTGCTAAGATACTTGCAGTAAAAGTTAGACCAAAAATACTTTGTAAGATTTTGTGTTTTTGCACAAAATGTATTAAACTTTGATTCCATGATCAAGCAATGATTAAATCACATCACAGATACTCACCAGCAACCAAGCATGCAACAACTGCAACAATTGAAAGAATAACCTTCCCCATCTCAGTTGGTTGATTTGAGTCTGAGTTTTAGCTCAAAGACAAAAAGAAAATCCTTCCTGTGAAAGCCTGGAGTTTCTTCTCTTCCAGATGATCTTATGGGGACGTTGATGAGGACAGTGATTTATATTAAATGGAGAAGGGGAGGGGACAATGCATGGAGAAGGGGTTATTCAAGTTTTGTTTATCTGTAAGGAATGTCGGAGGAGGAGGGAGATGAGCAGGAGTAACGAGTAAGATTTTGTTGCTGATTAAGCGCTTAATCAAAATATAAATATGTGTAAAGTAACTGTGAGTGTCGTCATTACAGAAAAATCTGAAAATAGGTTACTGTAAGTTTCTAAACATAAAGCTCCATATTTGTTTTGGGGTTTTTTGGTAGGAAATTTTGTAAATAAATAAATATAATAATTGAAAAAAAAAATACAAAAGAGGACCAAATGTGTGAATTTATCCCCTAATGCAGAGGCTCCAAAACTGTGGGGCATGCAGGGGGGGGGACGCGGGAAGCCATCTGGATGAAAACAAAACAAACAAAAAAAAACATGAACGCTGTATGCGCTGGGTTTTTACCTTAGAATGGCCAACTCTCTGTTATTCCTGTCAATTTGATACAGTAGAGGCTTCCGCACTTCCCATATTTGTGTCCTCTGTCACTTTTATCAGCAGTTAAAACTGTTTAATCCGTTGTTAACATGTCGTAACCTGTTTTTCCGAGCCGCCTTCAAACGCAACATGAGCGCTACGTTTACACCTGTGAAGGAGACCTGCTGCTGCTCTGCAGAGCTACAGGTGTGTTAGGATCATGGCAGCAAACCGCAAAGAACTTTAAACAGTTTTTTCCCCCAAACTAACCGACTGAGTTGAGTAAAGCTGTTGGATGCAGGTAATGTTAGCTAAAAGATGACTAGCTAACATCAATACAGAACCTTAAGCTTAACAAGTAGCCTGTAGGCTACCGGTGTTGTTGTCTATGTCCAGCTACGTACATTCATTTTTGCCCCCAGGCAGCTATTTGTGATCCATGGGGGGGCAGAAAATGTTTGGAAACCACTGGGGGGGCCCAGGAGGAAAAGTTTGGGAACCACTGGCCTAATGTAACCTTTAACAGCAGCATCATCCTCCATAACAATGAGCTTCAGCTGAGTCAGAGTTGCAGAACCTGTTGAACTTTAACTACAGAAAGCTTCTTGTTCTTCCACTCTGACTAATTCTCAGCTGTTTCTAGATTTATGATTTATTTATAGTAGGATATAAATGTAGGGACAATGGCAACTTTGATGAACGATGTGTTTTAAAACACTAAATGGAAAACCAGCTACAACCAGTACAATACTGAGAAATGTTTACTATGATTTACTATGATTTAGATATTATTATTGTTATTGGTCCTTGTGAGATTTTATTTCCTAATGTTTTAATGAAATGACAAAAGGACAAAAAATTCTCAGCAATTCCACCAAATAGAGGAAAAATATTATTAAAATCATTAATAAATAAATACATTGATGTTATTTTAATTCAATAGACTCTGGAAGATGCTGTGAACATACAGTTCTGGACCACTGCACTGAACCCCATTGAAACCTCCTGGTTATTCCACCAAATATTGGTTTCTGAACTCTTCCTGAGTTAAAACCTTAATATTGTTGTTTCTACATTAATATAAACTTGTTTTCTTTGCATTACTTGAGGTCCGAAAGCACTGCTTATTTTTCATTATTTGAACATTTCTCATTTTCTGCAAATAGAAACCAAATTTTTGCTTGGAATTTTGTGGACATGTTGTCAGTAGTTCATAGAAGAAAAGAACAATGTTTGTTGTACTCAAACATAAACCTATACATAGTAAAATAAGAGAAACTGATCATTTTAAGTGGTCTCTTACTGTTTTCCAGAACTCATACTATGTTAGAAAGTAAACATCTACACAGGAGTTTATCTTTTATATAGTAAACTCGAGCACACAGGAGATTTTTCCAGAAATAATCTTTATATTTGGAAAAAAGTTTGATTAAGTTGCAGGAATAAAAGCATTCAAAATCAAGAGAAAAGCAGTAGAAGCCATTTTCTGGATCACTTCTCATAATTTCATTGTAAGTTGACTATAGTTGGGCTTCACAGTGGCACAGTTGGTAGCACTGTTGCCTTGCAGCAAGAAGGTCCTGGGTTTGATTCCCAGCCAAGAATCTTTCTACATGGAGTTTGCTAAAACTATATGTAAAAATTTAAGAACTGTTTCTTATGACTTCTAACTTTAATATATTTAGAGCATAAATGCGATTCACAATTATAATTTTTGTTGGCTGTGCAGGAGGCTCTACTTCTGCTTTTCTGAGCAGACTAAAATCTAATTAATGAAGAATGATTGTGTGCAAAAAATATAATAATATGTTTTGTATAACCCATAGAACTATTCTAACCTAAAGAAGCATAATGGGTCACCTTTAAGTACTCAATAAACACTGAGTTTAAAGGTTTATTTAGTGTAAAAACCAGACCTGTAGGAACTCACCAGGTCCTGGAAAGACCAGCTACAGGAAGAAACTAGAGGAAAAGAACAAAATATGTTGCGTTTGTAGAAGAATGCAATGCAACAGGTAGTAAGGTATGAACCCACTGGGGTTGGATGGAGAGGATTTACATGTCAGTCTTTCTGCAGGAGCAACACCTGAGGGCAAAGATAGCGTGAAGCTATCAGACAGAAAGCTTCCTGCTTATCAGATGAGCAGATGCTAGCTGGATAGCATAGCTTCAAATCAGGCGAGGTTGTCTGAGTGTGTTACAGTCACACAAATCAAGTAATGTCTAATTAAAGACATTTGTATGTTTCACTAAACTTATATTTTGTTTTATTAAATATTTGATTTAAATTACAGAGTAACAAAAAATTGGTTTTGGTTTAGGATTAATTTATTCACACTGTCATATAACCCTTTATTGTAAAATAAATGCACATATATAGAGTACACTGTTATGCTTGTTTGACTTGATTTAATCTTTTGTTTTCTGAGTTATATCAGAGTTTATGTTGTCAGTTTAGTTAGTAGATTTCAGTTACCAATATTGTTATTTTATATGATTTATCCAAGTTTATCTTTTGGGCTACATTAACAACAAATGTTTTTGGGATTTAACCTGACTGTCGTTTTACTGTTCTGTCCATCACACTCATTATTGGAAGGTTTGAAACGTAAAATTAACCTAAGAAACGTCACAAACTACGTGTCCATGTGCATCTGACTCTTTATTTACATTCAGTAAAATGTGTTAAAAATGGTCTGAAGTAGGAACTGAGCATTTTGCATTATGTTTATCCCAATATCCTAACATCTAAATGTTTCCTTCTATTTCTTGTCTTTAATCATTTGACCTGAATTTACTTTTCATCCACTTTTTTTGGTCCAACCAGCACAGTTCACACAGTCATAGCCTTAGATGATGCAAGAATTTCAATGACAAAAAGCTGCATAACAGATGCGACTATTTTTTAAATTATTTTATCACCTCAAAGAAATAATCATTTTACTTGGATGTTGTATTTTGCTATACGTGTTGAGGAGTTATAAAGGTAAATAAACTTTAATGTGATCATAAATGTAGACCCAGACACCAAAGAGACAGTTTTCCTAGATAGAGGTAGTTTAGTTTATTATGGCACAAAGTTTACAGGAATTTAAAAAATTTAGATTAAAAAATGCACAAACAAAAAAAGTAAAACATCATCAAGAAAGATTAACAACCTCAATGTTTCTCTGAAACATCCCATTGATCAACTTCCCTGATTTAAACATCTGCAAACAACTAAACCATAATCTGAGTACCTCTGGCTCTGAGCAAATTAGTATTGCTTTGATTTTATTATTGATTTTATCCAGATGCACCTGTTGTGTGCAAACACAAAGATCAGCTTTCGTATTAAATCACAAAATGCTTCCCAGTGTGGAGGCCAGGACGGCTGCTCCGACGGCGGCGCTGAAGGCCATCTTGTTGGACGGAGCGGCGCTGAGTGTGATGGGGTTGCAGCTCTCGGTGGAGCAGCAGGTGATCTTGGTGTTGTAGGTGACGCCCATCATGGTATCAGGGGTAGTTGTGTCACAGCCGGTGGTGTTTTCCCTGCAGCCCTGGATGTTGAAGCCCACAAAGTCTGGCAGGGACGGGAATGCTGCAGAGAAACAGATTAATTAAATCAGTGGGTTTGGAAAACTTGCACTTTTATTCATCTGCATCTAATTGGTGATTTTATCTAATTTCATTGAGTTAAAAAAATGCTTTTCTTCTGATGCTCTGTTGACCCAAAGGGTCACCACACTGGAAAGTCCAGATTTACAACCAAATTTTCCACTCTGTTACTCAAAGTGATAGCTTACACACTGCAAAAACACAAAATCTTACCAAGTATTTTTAGTCTAGTTTCTTGCACACTTAAAACAAGACAAAATCAACTGACAAGTAACTTTTCACCAAGAAATAGCTTATTTCAAGTTATATTTCTTAATAACACTGGAAAAAGTACTAGTTACTTTGGCAAATTATTTCACTTACAACATGGGAAAAATATCTTATTATGAGTGAAATAATGCGCCAATGGAACAAGTACTTTTTAAATCAATTTTAAGGAATTATTTACTTAAAACAAGCTCGTATATCTCCCTGAAAAGTTACTTGTAAGTTATTTTTGTCTAATTTCAAGGGTACTAAGATATTTTCAGTAGAAACTAGACCAAAAATACTTGGTACCATATGGATATATAAGATAAAGCAGCATAATTCCCCACTACACTGCAAAAACACAAAATCTCACCAACTATTTTTGCTCTAATTTCTATTGCATGTATCTTAGTAAACTTGAAATAAGACAAAACTAACTTAAAAGTAACTTTGTAGCTTGATATAGAGCTTCAGTTAAGTAAACAATCCCTTAATATTGACGATAAAAGTTCTAGTTCCACAATCAACTGGCACTCTGCCGTTACCTAGCAACACCAGCCATGCCCAGCCCGTCTCCTAGCAACCCAGTTCTAGTTCCATTGGCAGATTATTTCACTTATCACTTTTTCCCCATGTTATAAGTTTAACAATCTGCCAATGTAACTAGCATGTTTTCATCAATATTAAGGAATTATTTACGTAAAACGAGCCTCTACACATCTTGGTAAAAAGTTACTTTTAAGTTAGTTTGTCTTATTTCAACTGTACTAAGATGTTTGCACTAAAAACTAGACCAAATTCACTTGGTAAGATTTTATGTTTCTGCAGTGTAGCAATTGGGAATGGAAGTAGTTTAGGTGATTGATTGACTTCCCAAAGCTTTCAGCTAATTTTTGACTAAAACGGCAAAAAGCGGCACTTACTGGCTCTTCCAGTGTAACACACATTAGAGGTGGAGGGGCAGGTCTCATTGACGGCGTTCAAGCAGTTCCCCAACAGACTGAAGGAGCACTTGTTGCATGACAGGGACTCCACTGAAACAGAAGAAAGAGTTTTACTCAAACATCAGGAAAGTGCAGAGAAAACTGTGACTCAGCTGGGATAAAGGAGACACCAAATGTTTGCCTTCATTCAAAATGTAGTTTTTCTGATGCAATATCCTGTTGACTACACCCGGATGTAATTTGCAAAACCTGCTAAACTCCCAGTGAAGCAATGTTGCTGATGCTGAAGTATTTGAAGACTGCAGATGTGAATTTCTCAATGAGATAAACATGTAAAATGGGTCGCATTAGTGATAATTTAGCCTGATTTGAACATTGTTTGGTCATTTTATGTATCCCCCTTGTAAGATCAAAGAAACTGGCTAATCATGACTTTGATAGTGTATTTATAAAATACAAACATATTTAAAAAAAATAGTTACTACTACAATAATGATCAAGTTTATTAATTAATATATCTTTTGTCATTTAAATACAATGTTCCTGTAATGTTTAAGTGAACACAACTTTTCTTACCCAACACCAGAGATGCAACAGCTGCAACAACAGCAAAAACAAACTTTCCCATCTTGGTTTTGTAGATTTCACTCTTGGTTTCTGCCCAAAAAATCGTCCTCCTCCCTCTAGAGGCCTGAAGCTTCTCTCTTCCAGGTGACTGGGCTTTCCAGTGGGCCTGAAATGGTGAGCCTGTCGCCGAGGACGAAGGCTTATATGAGGTGAGGGGTGAGGGTGCGGTGGACTGGAGGGGTTTTTCAGGTCTTTTGAGTTTCGCCTTAACGGAAAGAAAAGGTGGGGAGGAGTGGAAACCGAGACCGGGACAGCCAGGAGGGATTCCGGTTGTTGATTTGGTGGTTTTCACTGTTTAAATTTTTTTTTTTTCTAAATGCGTTAAGAGAAACAATTAAGGCAGAGCTAGTAATCAACAAAACCTTCCTTTAATTTACGTTTTACTTGCATATTTTTTCAGAAGTTTCACATCATTCCTCTTCCAAAAGATTGTGACCTTTGACCTTTTAGCAGCTTAACTCTGGGCTGCAGAACCAGTTGGTCATTCGCTGGACTCCATTGTTTGGATTTTTATTGTAATTTTCCAGGACGATTTTTCATCTGTGCATTCAGTAAAGCTTCATAATCACTGAACTGAAGTTGTGATGCATAACTTCAGAAATTCAGATATTCAGAAAATAATAAACTTAGGCCCCGTTTACACGACAACGATTTCTGGTGAAAATGGAAGAGTTTTGTTGCGTTTGCACTGTACATTTACACAAAACCACCGAATGTTTTCTCTGACAGCGGCACAGATTGAAAACGGGTTCCAGAGTGCGATGTTGCTGAAACGTACCGATGTCCATTGTCTTGTAAACAGGATCAATGGATCTTTTATGTCAGGGAATCCCCAGCTTATGCATAGTATGAAGCAAAACATAGCTGCTTCCTACAATCCACAGAAGAAGAAGAAACTACTGATGATGCTGGTGTTAATACAATTCGTGTTTCCCCATCAGATACGGTTCCCTCAGCGTCTCTTCACTGCTCCGCACCACCCAGGTGGCAAAATACACGGCTGCTTGTTCAGCCTCTTATCTAGAGAAGCTCAAACAAGGTGTTTCAGCAAAGTTATCCTACTTTACTCCAAATGCGCCCTAATCAGACGCACACAATGCGTGTTTTCCCCCAGTCTATGGGGGAACGGTACCTGATGGGGAAACGCGAATCGTCATACTTTCACGTAGGACTTTTTTTTTAACACATGCACTTAGTTTCAAACAACCTAGCACCACCTAGTGGCGTGGCGAGAGCATTACACCTTTTCGATGCGTGCCATCACTGTGTAAGCAAAGATTGTAATTAGAACGGAACAAAAATTCTGTTTTCATTGGATCATTGTTGTGTAAACAGGGCTTTATTCTAACAAACAAAAATATTTTTGTGCGATCTATGCAAAATTCACATTTTGCATGAATCATGAATTATGCATAAATTTTGTACTTCCATTTGGCTCTTCTCTGCTTCTAAAAACTGCCCAACCATTTGCTGTGTGTCGTTTTTGGCATAAAGTTGATGTGTTTTTTGTTTTTTTGGGGGGGGGGTTTTTGAGCGATTTCAGAAACATAACGTCCCAATTCAGCAAGCACTGCCCCTCACCTAGCGACCCCAGCAAACCCCAGCCTGTTAAAGACAACAAAGTGTTTTGTTGTTGACTTACCATCCATTTGCTGCATTATTGTCGATTGTGCAGGAGGCTCTCCTAATTCTTTTCAAAGTCTAAAAGTTTAGTTGGGGGAGTGGCCAGAAGCAGCTTGTTTGGATTTAAAGTGATAGGATGCCTTAAAACAGCTCATTCTGAAAGGACTAAAATCTCATTATCTAAGAATGATTTTTTGCTTTCTTTGTATTTTTCACCATTAGCATGGTAATTGCACATATTTCTGATATTCTAAGTATTTATTTAGTAAGGTCCAAAAGTATCTTTGGGTGTAGAGCTCTTTTGTGCAAAATGGCCACACAAAAAAAGTACTAATTGACAATGGACACAGTTTTTTCCAGATATTTTCTTTATTTTGCCATTGGCAAATTTGTCAGATAATACATAAAGGAGTTAGTGGACTAATTACATTTAATTAAACAAGTCACAAAACAGTATAATGGAAAATTAAGCTCAATGTTTCGACGAAACATCCCATTGTTCAACTTCCATAATAATCTGAACCTTCATCTAATTTTAAGTTACATGATGGAAGGATAAAAGCTGTTTAAGGACAAGATTTGGATTTGTTTCTTTGTAACATTAATCAAATAAGTAGGAGTAGTGAAGAGCAGTGGATACTGTCTGTAATTCCATTACAAAAAGCTTCCCCACATGGAGGCCATGGCGGCTCCAACCATGGTCACAAGGAACGTCATCTTCAGGTCTGGTGCAGCACCTGTGAGGTCCACGGTGTTACATTTATCTGTATCACAGCAGGCTACGTCAGTTTTGATTTGGACGCTCAGGATTGTTGACGAGTTGCTGATGCCACAGATAGTGTCATTAGCCCTGCAGCCCTGCCTGATCACACCCTTGAAAGATGTGAGGGCTGGAAAATCTGTGGAGCAACAGTGGACATGGGTTAGTCACTGATATTGCTTAACTACTGGAAATAATTATCTTATTTATTTATTTATTTATTACTATTTCTGCCTACTGCTGTGGCTTTTCACCCTACTATAGTTTCTTCCACCTTGAGGCGTGACGTCACACGCGCAAGATCCCGCCCCCATTTTACTGCTGGCTGAGTAGCATTGATTTTATCTGTTAAATTATCGATGTAACGCGATAAATCTTGAATGTACGCTTGATCTATAAAAGAAAAAGAGATGCAGTGTTTTGCTACTAATTGTCAACACTTCAACAACTGGATGACAAGGTCAGGAAAAAGTTTTAATTAAGACAAAAATTGCGAGGGAGAGGGAAGTAGTTCAGTTATTCATTCATTGAGTTGTTTTGGTTTAGTTACAAAATAAATAAAAAAAGGCGACCCTCATACTAGAGCAGATGTTTCAGTTAGCTAATCAACCACCGCAGTGTTAGATTAGATAATAGCAGCGGTAGCTAATCCGCCACGAACATCAAGCCTAAAAACATAATGCTGTAACCGACTGAATGTTATGTTCTGTATTACGGAGCCCTCCAGGGAACATGGGAATTTTTTTCTTTTGCTTTTCCTCGCAGTAATCTACTGATCAGTTCATGGGGCATAATTGAATACTGTAAGCCTTTCTTACATGTTTGAGTGTTTTTGTTGTTGTTTTTTTTGTGTGTGTGTCTAATCCTGAAACATTAAGTGGCGTTGTTTCAGTTTCTATGGCAACGAGTCTTCGTGTAACGTAGCCGACCCAGAGAGTGAGGAGGGGACGAAGTGGTTTTGAGTTCTTTAACAGTTTTTCTGCATTATTTCTTCCCCTTTGCTGTGGCGCACTGCACTGTATGAATCATACCCACATCTCCAGGTTTCATTTACTTAATGGAGTCATTCTACCACGGCAGCGCGGCTACGAATAGCAGGTGAAAGAAACGTCTTTTTTCTTGCCAGAGTTTTGCGCATGCGCAAAATTTGCCTCCTTTTTAAGTTGGCTTGGCACCAAAACAATCACTTAACCATAAAGACGACACAACTGTCATTTCCAAGGGAAAGGATAGGCTTTTTTTTACATATGCTACTAATGACTAAATGTTAAACTCAACATAAAATAATATAACTCATCAGTAATAATACTTATTAAATTAATTCAATCACTTCCCTGTCCAGATAGTTTAAAAAAAACCCATATTTTTAAGTGTTTAAAGAATTAAAGTGACAGAAAAGTGATAAAGAGTGAACTTACAGAACTTCTCTGTGTAACAGGTCTCGTTTGCGGCACAAGTGGGTTGGCTACTACTCAGGCAGAAGCCGAGGAGACTGATGGAGCATTGGTTGCACGTCAGAGACTCCACTGAAAAAAAACAAGTATACAGTAAGAAATAGAGTTATAAGAAGAACTCTTTTTAAAGTAACTTAAAATAATTAGAAATGCTCATTAAACAATCCATTGCAATCTGTATTGATCAAGTCTACACACAGCCTTATTCTTTCAGATGTGTAATTTTAACCATTTTAATTCAGTTATTACTTTTTGACAGATGGCATTTGTGTTCATTGTTGCACTTTTGACTTTGATTCAATCAAAAACCTCTTAAGCTATGCCATATTTTGTGGCTTTACTTCGTAGCATAAACACATAATATTTAGTACAGCAGAAGTAGATCCAAAAATGAGTGTTTTTACTCATTTTTGATCTTTTACCTCCATTTGATTCTTTTGAAGATTCAGTGGAGATTAGAATTAGTTCGGACCCCAAATTGATCGTTTACCTTCCCTGTAGGTTGGCAGAAATGTTTTAAAAATTAAGATGTAAATAAGGAAACTTAAGGAAAGTTTTTATGACTCTTTAAACCGTCCAGAAACTTCCATTCATCCCTTAAATGTGAATCTATTCAAAGTAACTTGAACTCTTGGAACCAGTTGGCCCTGTTTCACAGTCCAGTTGATCCCAACAATTAAAATCGAGTTGCTACATCATCATCACTTTACTGGATTTTGGTTTTACAGCTGGAAAATTCCTGTTAACAGAATGCTGTCACCAATAAAAAATGAGGCCCAGTGAGGCTGCAGAAACCTGCCGGGAAAATTGCGTCACTGCTGCTGCTGGAGTGAAATGTTTAAAAATATGTTCACTACTGTTGGGTCTCGTCGGGGTACGTCAGTTCACAACAAAGTTATTGTACAACAGTTTCTCTTTGTTCTGTTTTTGGAAAAAAAGAAGAGTTAAAATGAAAAAAAAGATTAATTTTGTACTAATTTCCTAAAGTCTGGAAGATGTTTTATCAGATTGTGAGTTGCTTTTGTGGGATTCTGCTATCCTGTTTGCCATTTGTGACAAATGTTTTTTTAGCATGAAGAAAATTTTCTCTGAAAACACAAAACCTAAAAATAAAAACATAATAACAGAAGGTGTTTCTTTGTTTATTTCTGTTGCATATTTAGTACAACAGAGTATTACGGCTATGCTAAGAAAATAAAAATAATACAATTATGAGATTAAACTCATACAAGAATTAAGTCATAATATTATGAGAATAAAGTCAAAATAATAAATAATATCCAAGTTCAAAAATACTTTATTAATCCCTAAGGGAAATTAAATGTTGTTGTAACTCATTAATTAAGATTCGTCAGAGTTATTGTAGATGATGGAGGCTATTGGCAGGAAAAATCTGTAGCAGTCTGTGTTATAGTAAATCTGAAGAAGCTTCTGACTGAAGATATTCTGCGTTCCCAAGACAGAACATCTACCTTAGTTGTCCATAATCTTTGTGATTTTATGAAGAATCCTTCTTTGCACCGTTATCTCCAGAGATTCCTCAGAGGGTTAGAGTTCAGAACCAGAACCAGAACAGAACCTGCCTTCTTTATGAGGCCGTTGAGCCTCGTAGGTCCCTGGTTCTGATGTTGCTGCTCTAGCAGATGACGCAAAAGAGAGGACGCTCAAGAACAGATTTATAGAAGATCTCCAGCATCTTGCTGCAAACCTTGAAGGATCTTTGCTTCCTCCAGAAGTCCAGTCTGTCCTGTCCCTTATAGTCGGCTTCACTGTTGCGTTTCCGGTCTGTTGTCAAGGCGAACACGGAGGTATTCCTCTACAACCTCCTCTTCTTCTCCCATGATTGATCTTACTATGTTCCTCCTGAAATGAACAATCATCTCCTTTGTTTTGTTCACATTTAAGCTGAGATGACCGTTCCTTCCGTGGCACCAAGCGGTCCGGCAGCTCTCTGTACTCGGCCTCTTGTCCATCTCTGATAACCCGACAACTGCAGAGTCATGACTATTTCTGTAGATGGCAGAGGTCAGACTGGTGCCTGAAGTCTTTAGTGTTTATCTCTAGTGAATGAAATGTCTGCCCATTCTTCTTTGCGAAACAGCTGAAGCTCAGACAGAGTCGATGGAGAGCATTGGTGAACATCAGTTCTCAGATCTTAGAACAGATTCTCAGTTGGATTTAAGTCTGGGCTTTGAATGAGCCATTGTAACATATTACACTGTGAAGTTCCTCTTAACCAACTTCTCTTAACTCTGTTCAGTCATTAGCAATCATCAGGCAACTTCTGAAGGCTATAGGTTGCATTCAGAGAAAAGAGGACTGAATAATTTTTCACATTGTGCTTTTCAGTTTTGTATTTGTTAAAAGGATTTGAATCATGTATAATTTTTCACAGTTGTCTACCACTTTGTGTTGATCTTTCACATCAAATTCCAATGAAATATATTTACATTTGTGGTTGTAATGAGAGAAAATATGGAAAAGTTCAAGGTGTATGAAGACTTTGGCAAACAGCTCTAATCATCCCTCTGTGTAGATCAACTTAATGAAGTAAAAACTCATGAAAGGGGAACTTTAAGGATTTATTTCAGAAGGTTAAATACATTTAGACTGAAAAATATTCAAACCAGCATCATGAAAGATTTACGAGCTCAACGTTTCCTCAAAACATCCCATTGATCAACTTCCATGATCTGACAAGAACAAAGCCTGAACTTATGAATCAGTGGGTTTATTGCTTATAGATTTACATTGGACAGGGATTTAGCTTGGGAAGCTACATGTAGCCGGTAGCGTGGTGTAATCTGATTACAACATGGTGTAATCTGATTACAACATGCTTCCCAGGACGGAGGCCAGGACGGCGCCGGTGATGGCGGCGGACATCTTGGCCGGTGCGGCGCTGGTGATGGTGACGGTGTTGCACCGGTCCGAACCGCAGCAGGAGATCTCAGTGTTGTAGGAGACGCCCAGCAGAGATGATGTCGTCGTTTTGTTGCAGGTTACATCGTTCAGACTGCAGCCCTGGATGCTGAAGCCAGCAAAGCCTGTGATGGCAGGAAAAGCTGCAGAGAAACATTAGAGATTTGCGTTAGTTTTGTTCCACCAACCCTGTTGGGTTACTGCAGGTTGCACTTACTTGCTTTTCCAGTGTAGCAGACGGTTTCGTTGACGCCACACGTCATGTTAGCCGCGTTCAAGCAGAAGCCAAACACGCTAACCGAGCATTTGTTGCAGATCAGCGACTCCACTGAAACAGACACATAAACGAATGAGAGCTTAATTAAAACCTTAAATAACAAGTACCAAAGAGTAAAAATATATTTTCTTCATTTCATGCAGACATTTTCCAGCTTCAGCTGTTTTGACCTTTTTGGGAAACTTTCTTACACTCAATATTTAAAGTCTTTTGTATTATTTTACAGGAAATTAGTTTTGTATTATTTACAGGAAATGAAGATGTGATATTTCACTGCGGCAACCAAGATGCAACAGGAATTTTTTCAGATGATTTTTCCTCTTAAATTAAGATTTTATTAATCCATTGGAAGCTCTGCTGAATAATAACATAAGTAGGTTTTGATTTTGAGAAGCTGCTGTTTGCACTAGTTTGAAATTAACTTTTATTGTGTTTCTATTGGCAGTGTGATGGCCGCAGCTGATTGGTTCCTGGAGGCTGCAGAGCGACGCCATTGGACAACGACCTGGCCAATCAGACGCTGACGAGGCCCCCAAGCACCCAGTGAGGATTTGTACATTTTATTTGCTCTGAGCAGCTTTAACATATTTTAAGCTCCTGATCGACTCTGATCAATCTAGAAGTTTGTGTTTGGAAGGTTTGGTAGTGATTACTGTATTTTTTGGGGGTTGTTTTGAATTTAGTTTATTATTTATTTATTTATAAACTTATTATGCATTAGTTTATTTTTGTCTAATTGCTGGTGTTGAACTTAACCCTCTTTAGTTTTGTTAATCCTATTATTTTTTTCTGTTTTGTTTGTGAAACCTTTTTTTTTAATAAACCATTATTTAAACTTGGGCATGGGGGAATACCATTTTTAAAATGTATAAACATATTCAACAGTATACCGTTTTATATTGTTGATAAAGAGAGAAAGAAAGGCCAGTAGAAAAAGCTCTGGCTACAAACAAACAAGGTTTCAAAAACAAAACAAAGTACACCTGAACCCAATGAAATATATAAAATATGAGATTTTTTCCACTGATATGTTACTGGATTGGACCATTGCCTGTTAGCCGCTACAGCTAACATCGTCAGTCTATAAAATATGCCTTAATTTAAGTTTGAGAAAATTGTTTATAATCTGTAAACAGTTTTGTTTCAGTCAAGATGTAAAAGAGGACTAAGCAAATTTCTCTTTTAGATTGATTAATAATTTAACTTTACATAATTGCAGCTTTTGGAGCCAAAGTTTGTTGAAATGTAACCATTCTCTTTTCTTTTTATAATTGGAAGAAAATTAGCTTAATTTTGATTGCGTTGGATTACTTTTCTTTGTTCGAGATTTAAAAATACAGCGACCATCTAGTGGCATGGCAGGAGAAAGTAATTTTTACAATTACCTTATTATTATTCATAATCTTTATTTTTACAAGAACGATTAATTGAACATGCATTTCCTAGAATACAGGAAACAAGTTCAAGTCTGAAAATCTTTCTGCATCTTCTTTTTTTTAAGATGCCTTCAAACATTGGTAATTATTTTTAAGTAGAATATAATTAATTATTACCCAAAGCAAAGGATGCGATGGCCACAACAGCAGCAAAAAGGAGCTTTCCCATCTCTACTTCTTGGTTTGCTTTCTGGTTTCCTCAAAGGCAGTAGATCCTATCAGGTGAGGCTGAAGTCTTTGTTCCTCAGGTAACAAGCTGCTGCGAGATTTCAGGAGTGATGAGACTGAAAGCAAAGTCAGTTATTTATATAAACAAACATGAAGGGTGGGGACGTTACGGTGTTGGACCCTCAAAAGAGGACAAACTCTAGGATTGGTGAGAAGCTTGAAAAATGTGCAGAGGAACTCCTACTTATTCTGCTTTGGTATTTCTCTTACAGTACCATTATCTTGTACTGAGAGAATCCAAACACACACAAGATTACTGTCCCAGGTTATAGGACAGTGTGGTTTGCTTAAACAAATAGACGTTTGTTTAATATTTATTATGCAAATAAATGTACACATGAACTGGGCAACGAATTCATGTGGGTTTTATCCAGTCACTCCGTGTAACTTGGCAGCAAAGATGGAAGGATATTTAAAAACATACTCAAAAACACAAAATCCTACAAAATATTCTGGTTCAGTTTATAGTGCAAATATTTTAGTCTACTTGAAATAAGACAAAACTAACTTATTTAACTTTAACTAAGTTAAGTAAGTTAGTTTTAAGTTAATAATTCCTTAGTATTAATAAAACAGTTCTAGTTCCACTGGGAGATTGTTAAATTTATAACAAGACAATTTTCTCATGTTTTCAGTGAAATAATCTGCCAGTGGAACTAGAACTCGGTTGCTAGGTGACAACCTCGGTCACCGAGGTGAATGGCTGCTGTTGCTAGGTAACGGCGGAACTATCACTTTTTCATTAATATTAAGCAATTGTTTACTTAAAACAAGCTGCTATGTCTTGCTCAAAAGTTACTTGTAAGTTAGTTTTGCCTTATTTCAAGAGTAGTAAGATGTTTACACTAGACCAAGTACTTGGTAAGACTTTGTGTTTGTTTTTTGTGGATTTTATTTCACTGAAGCGCTATGTAAATTGATGATTCAACTTGCTAGCTAGCCAGCGATTTTAAAGGTGCAAAAATCTAAGCTTTCTTGATTTTTAAAACCTATTAAATCAAGATAAGAGTTTTTTTAAGCTGTGCAGAAATCTTGATCCTCCCCCCAAATCTGAAGCTATTCCAAATATCTGGACGAACTTTGCAGAAGTTTTACTTATGGCCGTCAAAACCTTTTCTGACATTCCTGTTGTTCTATTCACTTCATTTCAGTTTGTTTATTTACCACAATCTCTCAGCAAATGTCAAGTCTACATAAAAAGACACACATATTCCAATTAATCCTGGCTATCAAACAGCACATTAAGCTAGTTTAATATTCAAATGACTTTAAAAATTGTTGTTTTTTTGTCTAAGGAATCCCAGTTATTGACCTGCAGCAGCGTTCAGTTCTCACATAGCGACAGCCGACAATCGCTTGTTGACAGCAGAGCTCTGCTGTTTCTTTTCTTGGTTTGAGGCTTCAGATACAACAATACACTCCCTTTTAACTGAATCCTGTCATCGGGTTTAAAGAAAAACGAGCTGCAGCCGTTCTTCATAAACCTGCTGGTCCAACTGGAATACAGGCGACAGAGTAAACATAACTGGTTACATTTACTTCAATCAATCAGCTTTATCTGTAAAGCACATTTACAAAACAAGGCATTTCAAACTGCTTTAATGACTTTGTATTTCTGTGTTTTTATCATTTAAAGCAGTTTGAAATGCCTTGTTTTGTAAATGTGCTTTACAGATAAGCATTTCTTTTTGTCAGACTGTTGATTAATGTTTCCTTTACTACAGTAACTCTTTTTGAAAAAATAACTTTTTACTATGCTGTACTTTTTTACTTTTACTTGAGTAATTTTATTATGACGTATCTCTACTCTTACTTGAGTAAAATTTCTGGATTTTCTACCCACTGAATGAAAAACAAATCTATTTTAACCACACGCAAAGAAAACCTGCAGTTTCATAAGTGTTTTCTTGATTTGGGGAAATTATTTTTTACCTGATTTTATTTTTTTGTAATTTTGATCCTTAAAATACCAAAATTTCCACTTTATACTTTGTTCCATCTGATGATGTAATTTTAAATATTTAATAACTGATAATTTGATCAGTTACTCAGTTCTTGATTAGAATTTTTACCAAATTCTTTTTTTACTCTTACTTGAGTTCTGTCACCTCTGACCTCTGGCGGGTTCAGATTCTTTCACACAAACGGACCTAAAAAACATCTACAGAAACAACAAACACCTGGCCTGATGTTTCTTAGGTCCAATAAAAGAATGAATCAACATGTACTGCTTGGTAAAAGCATCAGAACCAGCTGGACCCAATCTGCATGCCTCAGGTCTGAGACGTTCTCCAAAAAACGTAATCTTGTAGAAACTCCCCATCATCCCTGCTGTTGACTTCAAGTCAAGTAAATTAATCAGAGTCAAAAACTTTTAAGTATTTATGTAGATATTTACTTTATTTTGTCATTCCGAGAAGGATAAATAACTATGATTAAGCAAAACAAACCAACATCAATTAAGATTTACAATGTCAAAGATCCCATTGATAATCTGATGAGAACAAAAACTAAACATATAAATGAGTAGACTTATTGCTTATAGATTTACACTGGATAGCGGTGACAGGGGTTTAGCTTGAGAAGCTACATGTAGCCGGTTGTGTGGTGTAATCTGATTACAACATGGTGTAATCTGATTACAACATGCTTCCCAGGACGGAGGCCAGGATGGCGCCGGTGATGGCGGCAGACATCTTGGCCGGTGCGGCGCTGGTGATGGTGACGGGGTTGCACCGGTCCGTGCTGCAGCAGGCGATCGTGGTGTTGTAGGAGACGCCCAGCAGAGATGATGTACTGGTTCTGTTGCAGCTAGTGTCGTTCACCCTGCAGCCCTGGTTGCTGATGCCACCAAAGCCTGTTATTGGAAAACCTGCGGAGGAAACGTAAAGTTTAGCATTAATTTTGAATCATCAACCGGTAAAAATAAGCTAAATAAGAAAGTTACTCACTTGCTTTCCCGGTGTAGCAGACGGTGTCGTTCCCGGTGCAGGTCTCGTTGGAGGAGTTCAAGCAGAAGCCAAACACGCTAGCGGAGCATTTGTTGCAGATCAACGACTCCACTGAAACAGACACAGAAACATAACAGTTTAATTAAAAACTTAATATCTACCATTAAGAAAAGCTTCAGCCTTCATGGGAAATGATGCTGATTTGAAATAAGGCTTGTTCCTAGCCCTATAGTGTCATTGGTATTTCCTCCAAATATCCGGCAGGCCGCTCCTTAATTTGAGGTGCGGTGAAGTGACGTCATCTGATACCTTTCACACATTTTACACAAAGCAGTTTCAATAAGATGTAGAAGCTCTACTTACTAAAGTTCGTTTTCGTGTTTCTTTTCTTTTTTAGTTAAACTTGTTTTGACACAGTGAAGCTGGAAGGAAATTAAATTCATCCTGATTGCATCTGGTGAATTACTTTTCTTTCTTTGAGTTTAAAGAATATTCTCGGACACTAAAATAAGACGGTTAACTTTCCTGATTATTGTTCATAACTTTGCATTGTTGTAAACATAGGAAACAGTCAAATTCAAGTTTTAAACATATCTTTTTTTAAAATAAAATTAAAAATTAAAAAAAGCAGTTTTTTTCCTGCCTACAAACATGACAAATTTGTGTTTTACTAGAATAAGTAATTATTACCCAAAGCAAGGGATGCGATGGCCACAACAACGGCAAAAAGGAGCTTTCCCATCTCTGTTTGCTTCCTGGTTCAGGTCCTTGAGGCCAGAAGGTATTTCTCCGTCAGGTAACAAGCTGCTGCTGCTAGACGTCAGAGGTGATGAGACTGGAAGCAAAGTCAGAGATTTATATGTACACCCATGAAGGGTGGGGACGTTATGGGGTGTGGAGCCTCGTAATGAGACAGAAATTAAAATTTTTTTGGCTTTGTTAGAAGTTTTTAAAAATGTTCAGGGACTTGACCTAATTTTTCTTTGGTATTTTCGCTGCAGTGTAATTATTTTGTCCTGAGAAAATCCCAAAATACCCGAGATTACTGCCTCAAAATTTTTGTCAAACATGGTTTCTTTAAAACAAAACAACAAAAAAAACAATAATTTATGGCTTAATATTTTATTTCCGTTTTAAAAAGTGTATATTTATGCTAAGATGGATCGGTTTATAGCGCATTCATTATTTTCTGTTTTGTTTTGAAGGTTTTTTAGTGGATATTACTCATTCAGTCTCTTCGTAGATTGATCATTGAGCAGCAGTAAAAATGTAAATGTAAACATTGGAATTAAATCTGATATTTCAGGAGTTTTTAAGGCCTAAAAGACATTTTAGGCTGAGCAGGAACATTTATCCTTCTATGAAACCTGAAGCTATTGTAAGAAACGATCTTTGCTATATGGAAAACCAGTTGGTCTTGTCAGGTGTTCATAATTACACCATTCAGAAATTAACAAGTAAAATCAGACAAAAGCACAATGGCATGAACATCACCACTGTATTGACAGGCAGGTTTATTGTTTCTTTACTTGGTTTTTGGCCACAGCTGAAATGCTGCGCTGCCTTTAACCTCAGCGCTGTTATCAGGAAAACATTTATAAATCTGATCTTTTCTCCCTTCAGAGTCAGAATCAGAGCATCTCAGGCCCCAGTTACACATTTTAAGTTATTAGTTTCTTACTTTCAACCTAAACTGTTGTTTGTTTTGTTTTTGAGAAAAGAAGAGATGATTGTGATGTTTGGTGAGATTCTGGGTTAAATTTGTTGGATCCTGTAAAAATATTTCTTCCATTCCTAACAAATATTTACTTTGCATGCAGAAACTTTGATCTGAAACAGTGACAGAGACACATCAGGTGCAGATGGCCTGTTAAATTATCCTGATGTTTTGTATCTAAACCGTCTGGTGGGAAGAAATGGTCCCAATAAAAGTTATCTCTGAGCCAGAGTCACTTTTCCTAGATGCTGCAAACTGTGTAGCAGAATCTAAATGAGATCTTGGATCTTAATGAGACAATCTGTATTTTAAAAAGCTAAATATAATTAATAAATAATTATATTTATTAATCAGAGTTTCAGGATGTGAAAACGATCTCCAATGAAAACACAACTTTTGGAAACCAAAGAAAGTTTCCCACCTTCGTTTAGTTTTTTCTTTCTTTCTGTTGTATATTTTGCAGATTTTAATGCTACATCTAATTTTACTGAACTATTATGGCTTTTTTTAATGTTTTCTCTTTGTTGGACTCATTTGTAAAGCTGCAAATAAACTAAATCAAAAGTAATGTACGAGTTTGAAAATTGCTGAATCCTGCAGATTAAATTAACTTTAAAAAAGTGAGGATATTTTTTTATGCATTCTCCATTTATTTGGACTTTAAAAAGTTATTAACTCCCCAACAATCAAGTTAAGTAAAGTAAGTTTATGAAACTGAGACTTTTAGGATTTATGTAGAGATTTATTTTATTTCAGAAGGTTAAATACATTTAGACTGAAAAATATTCAAACCAGCANATTTCAAGAGTAGTAAGATGTTTACACTAGACCAAGTACTTGGTAAGACTTTGTGTTTGTTTTTTGTGGATTTTATTTCACTGAAGCGCTATGTAAATTGATGATTCAACTTGCTAGCTAGCCAGCGATTTTAAAGGTGCAAAAATCTAAGCTTTCTTGATTTTTAAAACCTATTAAATCAAGATAAGAGTTTTTTTAAGCTGTGCAGAAATCTTGATCCTCCCCCCAAATCTGAAGCTATTCCAAATATCTGGACGAACTTTGCAGAAGTTTTACTTATGGCCGTCAAAACCTTTTCTGACATTCCTGTTGTTCTATTCACTTCATTTCAGTTTGTTTATTTACCACAATCTCTCAGCAAATGTCAAGTCTACATAAAAAGACACACATATTCCAATTAATCCTGGCTATCAAACAGCACATTAAGCTAGTTTAATATTCAAATGACTTTAAAAATTGTTGTTTTTTTGTCTAAGGAATCCCAGTTATTGACCTGCAGCAGCGTTCAGTTCTCACATAGCGACAGCCGACAATCGCTTGTTGACAGCAGAGCTCTGCTGTTTCTTTTCTTGGTTTGAGGCTTCAGATACAACAATACACTCCCTTTTAACTGAATCCTGTCATCGGGTTTAAAGAAAAACGAGCTGCAGCCGTTCTTCATAAACCTGCTGGTCCAACTGGAATACAGGCGACAGAGTAAACATAACTGGTTACATTTACTTCAATCAATCAGCTTTATCTGTAAAGCACATTTACAAAACAAGGCATTTCAAACTGCTTTAATGACTTTGTATTTCTGTGTTTTTATCATTTAAAGCAGTTTGAAATGCCTTGTTTTGTAAATGTGCTTTACAGATAAGCATTTCTTTTTGTCAGACTGTTGATTAATGTTTCCTTTACTACAGTAACTCTTTTTGAAAAAATAACTTTTTACTATGCTGTACTTTTTTACTTTTACTTGAGTAATTTTATTATGACGTATCTCTACTCTTACTTGAGTAAAATTTCTGGATTTTCTACCCACTGAATGAAAAACAAATCTATTTTAACCACACGCAAAGAAAACCTGCAGTTTCATAAGTGTTTTCTTGATTTGGGGAAATTATTTTTTACCTGATTTTATTTTTTTGTAATTTTGATCCTTAAAATACCAAAATTTCCACTTTATACTTTGTTCCATCTGATGATGTAATTTTAAATATTTAATAACTGATAATTTGATCAGTTACTCAGTTCTTGATTAGAATTTTTACCAAATTCTTTTTTTACTCTTACTTGAGTTCTGTCACCTCTGACCTCTGGCGGGTTCAGATTCTTTCACACAAACGGACCTAAAAAACATCTACAGAAACAACAAACACCTGGCCTGATGTTTCTTAGGTCCAATAAAAGAATGAATCAACATGTACTGCTTGGTAAAAGCATCAGAACCAGCTGGACCCAATCTGCATGCCTCAGGTCTGAGACGTTCTCCAAAAAACGTAATCTTGTAGAAACTCCCCATCATCCCTGCTGTTGACTTCAAGTCAAGTAAATTAATCAGAGTCAAAAACTTTTAAGTATTTATGTAGATATTTACTTTATTTTGTCATTCCGAGAAGGATAAATAACTATGATTAAGCAAAACAAACCAACATCAATTAAGATTTACAATGTCAAAGATCCCATTGATAATCTGATGAGAACAAAAACTAAACATATAAATGAGTAGACTTATTGCTTATAGATTTACACTGGATAGCGGTGACAGGGGTTTAGCTTGAGAAGCTACATGTAGCCGGTTGTGTGGTGTAATCTGATTACAACATGGTGTAATCTGATTACAACATGGTGTAATCTGATTACAACATGCTTCCCAGGACGGAGGCCAGGATGGCGCCGGTGATGGCGGCAGACATCTTGGCCGGTGCGGCGCTGGTGATGGTGACGGGGTTGCACCGGTCCGTGCTGCAGCAGGCGATCGTGGTGTTGTAGGAGACGCCCAGCAGAGATGATGTACTGGTTCTGTTGCAGCTAGTGTCGTTCACCCTGCAGCCCTGGTTGCTGATGCCACCAAAGCCTGTTATTGGAAAACCTGCGGAGGAAACGTAAAGTTTAGCATTAATTTTGAATCATCAACCGGTAAAAATAAGCTAAATAAGAAAGTTACTCACTTGCTTTCCCGGTGTAGCAGACGGTGTCGTTCCCGGTGCAGGTCTCGTTGGAGGAGTTCAAGCAGAAGCCAAACACGCTAGCGGAGCATTTGTTGCAGATCAACGACTCCACTGAAACAGACACAGAAACATAACAGTTTAATTAAAAACTTAATATCTACCATTAAGAAAAGCTTCAGCCTTCATGGGAAATGATGCTGATTTGAAATAAGGCTTGTTCCTAGCCCTATAGTGTCATTGGTATTTCCTCCAAATATCCGGCAGGCCGCTCCTTAATTTGAGGTGCGGTGAAGTGACGTCATCTGATACCTTTCACACATTTTACACAAAGCAGTTTCAATAAGATGTAGAAGCTCTACTTACTAAAGTTCGTTTTCGTGTTTCTTTTCTTTTTTAGTTAAACTTGTTTTGACACAGTGAAGCTGGAAGGAAATTAAATTCATCCTGATTGCATCTGGTGAATTACTTTTCTTTCTTTGAGTTTAAAGAATATTCTCGGACACTAAAATAAGACGGTTAACTTTCCTGATTATTGTTCATAACTTTGCATTGTTGTAAACATAGGAAACAGTCAAATTCAAGTTTTAAACATATCTTTTTTTAAAATAAAATTAAAAATTAAAAAAAGCAGTTTTTTTCCTGCCTACAAACATGACAAATTTGTGTTTTACTAGAATAAGTAATTATTACCCAAAGCAAGGGATGCGATGGCCACAACAACGGCAAAAAGGAGCTTTCCCATCTCTGTTTGCTTCCTGGTTCAGGTCCTTGAGGCCAGAAGGTATTTCTCCGTCAGGTAACAAGCTGCTGCTGCTAGACGTCAGAGGTGATGAGACTGGAAGCAAAGTCAGAGATTTATATGTACACCCATGAAGGGTGGGGACGTTATGGGGTGTGGAGCCTCGTAATGAGACAGAAATTAAAATTTTTTTGGCTTTGTTAGAAGTTTTTAAAAATGTTCAGGGACTTGACCTAATTTTTCTTTGGTATTTTCGCTGCAGTGTAATTATTTTGTCCTGAGAAAATCCCAAAATACCCGAGATTACTGCCTCAAAATTTTTGTCAAACATGGTTTCTTTAAAACAAAACAACAAAAAAAACAATAATTTATGGCTTAATATTTTATTTCCGTTTTAAAAAGTGTATATTTATGCTAAGATGGATCGGTTTATAGCGCATTCATTATTTTCTGTTTTGTTTTGAAGGTTTTTTAGTGGATATTACTCATTCAGTCTCTTCGTAGATTGATCATTGAGCAGCAGTAAAAATGTAAATGTAAACATTGGAATTAAATCTGATATTTCAGGAGTTTTTAAGGCCTAAAAGACATTTTAGGCTGAGCAGGAACATTTATCCTTCTATGAAACCTGAAGCTATTGTAAGAAACGATCTTTGCTATATGGAAAACCAGTTGGTCTTGTCAGGTGTTCATAATTACACCATTCAGAAATTAACAAGTAAAATCAGACAAAAGCACAATGGCATGAACATCACCACTGTATTGACAGGCAGGTTTATTGTTTCTTTACTTGGTTTTTGGCCACAGCTGAAATGCTGCGCTGCCTTTAACCTCAGCGCTGTTATCAGGAAAACATTTATAAATCTGATCTTTTCTCCCTTCAGAGTCAGAATCAGAGCATCTCAGGCCCCAGTTACACATTTTAAGTTATTAGTTTCTTACTTTCAACCTAAACTGTTGTTTGTTTTGTTTTTGAGAAAAGAAGAGATGATTGTGATGTTTGGTGAGATTCTGGGTTAAATTTGTTGGATCCTGTAAAAATATTTCTTCCATTCCTAACAAATATTTACTTTGCATGCAGAAACTTTGATCTGAAACAGTGACAGAGACACATCAGGTGCAGATGGCCTGTTAAATTATCCTGATGTTTTGTATCTAAACCGTCTGGTGGGAAGAAATGGTCCCAATAAAAGTTATCTCTGAGCCAGAGTCACTTTTCCTAGATGCTGCAAACTGTGTAGCAGAATCTAAATGAGATCTTGGATCTTAATGAGACAATCTGTATTTTAAAAAGCTAAATATAATTAATAAATAATTATATTTATTAATCAGAGTTTCAGGATGTGAAAACGATCTCCAATGAAAACACAACTTTTGGAAACCAAAGAAAGTTTCCCACCTTCGTTTAGTTTTTTCTTTCTTTCTGTTGTATATTTTGCAGATTTTAATGCTACATCTAATTTTACTGAACTATTATGGCTTTTTTTAATGTTTTCTCTTTGTTGGACTCATTTGTAAAGCTGCAAATAAACTAAATCAAAAGTAATGTACGAGTTTGAAAATTGCTGAATCCTGCAGATTAAATTAACTTTAAAAAAGTGAGGATATTTTTTTATGCATTCTCCATTTATTTGGACTTTAAAAAGTTATTAACTCCCCAACAATCAAGTTAAGTAAAGTAAGTTTATGAAACTGAGACTTTTAGGATTTATGTAGAGATTTATTTTATTTCAGAAGGTTAAATACATTTAGACTGAAAAATATTCAAACCAGCACCATGAAAGATTTATGAGCTCAACGTTTCCTCGAAACATCCCATTGATCAACTTCCATGATCTGACGAGAACAAAGCCTGAACTTATGAATCAGTGGGTTTATTGCTTATAGATTTACATTGGACAGGGATTTAGCTTGGGAAGCTACATGTAGCCGGTAGCGTGGTGTAATCTGATTACAACATGGTGTAATCTGATTACAACATGCTTCCCAGGAAGGAGGCCAGGACGGCGCCGGTGATGGCGGCGCTGAAGGTCATCTTGGTGGTCGTGGCGCCGCTCAGCGTGACGGGGTTGCACCGGTCCGTGCTGCAGCAGGTGATCTCAGTGTTGTAGGAGACGCCCAGCAAAGACGATGTCGTCGTTTTGTTGCAGCTAGCGTCGTTCACCCTGCAGCCCTGGTTGCTGAAGCCGTTGAAACTCGTGATGGAAGGAAAAGCTGCAGGGAAAATGTGACGTTTTCATTAATTTTGTGTCAGAAAACCCTGATGTGAGTGTGGCGTTACTGCTAATCGTGAGCAAAACATTTTTTAAGCTTTAATAAGGTTACTGACTCGCTTTCCCGGTGTAGCAGACGGTGTCGTTCCCGGTGCAGGTCACGTTGGAGGAGTTCAAGCAGAAGCCGAAGACGCTAGCGGAGCATTTGTTGCAGATCAGTGAATCCACTGAAAAAGACACAGAAACATATTAAAGTTTAACTAAAACCTTAAACGTCAAAGAGTAGAAACATCAAGATTATCTTGTAGATCCTTGCTAACTTTAGCTTTTAGCTCTAAGAAATGCTTCATCGTCGATGAACATTTTATTCTCTTGTTGAAGTCTTAACTTTCTGATTTGAGGTGAAGTAAAAACAAGTAGAGTTTTGTGTGATGGTTTGAAATTAACTCTCACTGGTGGAGTTTAGTTTTAGCCCTTTATTGTTACTGGTTTCGCCTTAAAATGTCCGGCTGACTGCGCCTTAACGCGAGGTGTCGTCAAGCACCACCTCAATAACTGTTGGATAATATTTAATCTACATTTTGAAGCTCTGCAAACAAAACAAAGTGTATTTTCATTTTTATTTTCTTTGTTTTACTTTAAAACGTTGAGAAAAGTACATTTTCTCATCCCTACCTTTAGAAATGTGAGATCAGCTTATTAGTAATCCTTTAAAGACTCTGCTTGACCAAACCCTGATTTGAAGTGCAGCAGTTCAGCCTCACCCTCTGCACACATCAAATAGTGAGTAATCTGACATCTTTCAGGATTTTTCATTTTGCTAATATTTCCAGAAATTTCTACATGAAACTCTGCTACATATAAAGCTGAAGTGGATTATTTTTTTAAAAAAATCTGATTGTAAAATATCTTTATTCACAGCTGGTTTTAAAAGAAAATTATTCCTTCTACTTGTATTGATAGTTTAGAGTTTTGCTGCAGTCCTGCAGTGGTTTAATTTTGCATTGTGTTGAAATTTCTGGCTGCAAAAACACAAAATTTACCAAGTCATTTGGTTTAGTTTTTAGTCCAAATATCTTACCTCACTTGAAATAAGACAAAACTAACTCAAAAGTAACTATTGACCAAGATCCAGAGGCTTGTTTTAATAAATAATTCCTTATAATGTTGATGAAAATGTTCTAGTTCCACTGGCGCTGTTACCTAGCAACGGCAGCCAAGCCCAGCCCGTTGCCTAGCAACCCAGTTCTAGTTCCACTGGCTGATTATTTGCGATTATCTCGTTATCTCAGCCTGACTCTTGAACAAACGGATTCTTATTTTTCCAAACATTAACGCTCCAAACAGCACATTTTGTTTCATGAAAGTTAATATGGAGCTGATAGCGAAAATTCAAGCTGGAAGACTCCGCCCCCCCCATCTCCGTTCGCCCATTGGCGTCATGCTCATCTCTGACCTCAGCGCTGGACCTCACCCGGCGCGTCCAATCATCAATCAAGGATCCATACTCAAACCGTCAGCCGGTTCCCAGCTGCATTCAACGCACCACCCCCCTTCTCCACCCACATCCTTCGGCTCTCCAGGATGGCACCCTTTCCCGACCTCCACCACCAGCGTCGGGCCCCAGGCGAGAGCATCCCTAATCAGTTATCGAGTTCACATCAATTCTCAGCTCAAATCAGCTGCCGGGACCCGAGCGCCAGAGAACTGATATTCATTCCTGTCATTAAACCTTTTAATTGTTCCTTTTTCTCCGTCTGAGTCTTTCCAGATTGAAATGACAATATTACAATTCATTCTGCCGTAAATGTTTCTTACCCAGAGCCAAGGATGCAACGGCTACAACAAAACCAAAAAACAGTTTTCCCATCTTGACTCGGTGTTTGGGTTTTGGCTCAAAGGTGAAAATAGAGTCCTTAGACGATCAGAGGCTGCAGGAGGTCAGAAGTAAGGAGTCGGTTGGTGAAAGCAGCAATTTATATAAATATATGGGTGCAGGGTGTGGGATGGGTGGATTGGCATCTTTTGTACTTTTGAATAAAGGAGCGGCTGAGGGAGTGTGGAGAAATACACCATACCAAGAACAACTTTACCAGCATCTGAAATGTTCTGAGAATCTTTTTAACAGTATAATTGTTTTATTTAAGTAGAAGAAAAAAAGTATTAAATCCTCACTCATTCAGGAGATGAGAAACCGATTAACTCTATTTGAAGCAAAATGTATTTCTCCTCTCATTTTAAAACATGTCTTAGTTATAATGAAATCTGGTTGAATTTAAAAAATTATATATATATATATATATATATATATATATATCTTTTTTTAATTGTGGAAGTTATACAAAGCTTTAAAATAATTGCTATGGCAAAAAAAAAGTAAAAAATGTGAGGTGACATTTATAATTGAAATTGTGAATTTAATATTTGGACTTTTTCATAATAATTTCTGAAAAAGTGTAAAATTTGTCATAATTTTTTTCAAAATGGATTTTTGTCTTAAAAACAACTTTATGTTAATGGGCTCTTTGCACCTAAGGCATTGACGTCACATCTCCAGGAGCTAATGCGGTTCACTTTTTTCCGCTTTGAGTTACCATGACT
>NW_015113586.1:214582-233873 GCF_001443285.1 Poecilia latipinna
GCGGAAGCTGAGGTGCAAAGAGCCCATAGATTCATTAGTTGTGTCTTTTGTTTTGGTTAGATGTTGCTGGGAACGCTGGTATCACCAGATCCTGTACACAGACGTTTCATAAAATGTTTTAAGGTTTTCTACTGAAACTGTCTCTTTTTACCAAACTAAACAACACAAATGTAACCGAGAACTCCACAGTACTCCTAATGGTGACTATATATAGATGTGGATTCTCTTTATTTTTCTTTATTTATTTCGTATTTGTGTAAAAACTTCAAAACATAAATTTCACCCACTTTCGAATGCATGTTTTTTCTCCAATTCTGGTAATGTCCCAACTCAATTATTCATCAAAATGTTGAATAATTTCAGGTTTTTGACATATTTCCCATACAGGCGAGTCGTGTTTGTGTCATACTGGAAGAACTGGTCAGTCTGGGAACGTTTCCATGGTGATTCTGTTTAGAAAACACCTTGAAACAAACAGCTCACCCTTTCCCGTTTTCCAATTTTATTCACCTTTGTCAAAAACAATTTTACAAAGAAACATTTCACCTTAAAGTCAGACACAAATTTCTGATTTTGAAAATATTGAGGAAACATCCATAGAAAGAGCAGCAACATAAAAAAGAGAAAGTTAACGGTAAAAAAACGAGAGCCCTTTAAATGAAACGCAACCTAAACAGGCTGAACAAACTTATAAAAACTTTCATCCTACAGTTTCTGATCAACCGCTGCAAATGTATAACTTTGACACAAACATCAAGAAGTTAAATAAAACTGATGGAGTCATGTGTTTTTTTTTTTTAATTAATCATTTTTAAGATGGCAGAAAAAGAAAGATGGGCCGCAAAAAAAAAAAAAAACTACCTAGAAATACGAAAAAAAATGTTTAAAGACCAAACCCGTTCTAAGTGGTTTCTACAGCATCAATTTGAAATCAGCAGAAAAAATACTTTCCAGATCTTATTCTAATCTTGAAACTAAAATATATTGTACTTTATGTAATATCCACCATTAGCTTAGCTTAGCATGTTTAACAGCTAGCTACTGAGAATGACAATTACTTATCTGTCTTTTTGTTTGCAAAAATAACCTCAGTTTTCTTTCTTGAATACTTGGAATATGTGTCACATGTGTGATAGAAAGATATGCGTTTTTTTCTATATTGTGAGCTAGCTAGTTATCAAGCTAGCTGTTTTGCAAGTCACCGGTCAAGAAAATTTTAAATTTAAGATTAAGTTTCCAGTTTCTAACATAATGAGTTGACGTAGAAATGCGTATTAAGCTCCTTTTTTACTTTGAATTAATAATATATGTCATTAAAAACAAACGGTACTTTGGGAAACATTTGCTAGTGCATTTAGCTTACATTAGGTTAGCTAATCTAACTCGGCTAAACCAAACGCAGAAAACTTAATCCGGCTCAGAAAGTGTATTTGTGTGACCAGAAATATTAAAAAAATGAATAAAGAAAAGTGGAACAAATGTCACAAGTAAGACTGAAAGGCAAACTTTTTCTACATTCACAGAAAACCAAACCAGCATTTACTTATTTTGGCTAACGTTAGCCTGTTAGCTCCTAAGAAGAGGGTTAAAATCTTTTAAGCTAAAGCAAGAGTAAGTCAGAAATATTTAAGTTTCTGGTTTCTAAGATAAAATGCAAGCAAAGCTAATTTTTTCTCCCAAAATTAATGCACCACATCTGAAACAAATAGCATTTTGTGCCGTTATCTTACAATAGCTTAGCTTGGCCAAGCTAGTCAAGGTAATTGCTGAAAAACGGTATGTCTTTAAACAAATCATTCGTGTGATAACATAAAACTTGATTTGTCTTTTTTTAACACTTGGTATTACTGTGTTGTATCTGGATTTTCTTTTTCTATATTTAGACCGACATAAACTAACAACTTCCTGTTTATTTTAGCTAAATGTAGCCAATCACCAAGGCTTAAATCTGTTCCAAGAGCAAAATGTTTACCTTTCAATACAAAATCCGTAAAGAAATACATGTAAAAACACAGAATCTGTAAATGTGTTGCAAAAAAATTAGATTTAAACTTAATTTCCAGTTAATTACATTTTTAGGAGTTAAATGATGTAAAAATCACTTTAAAACATGCATGAAAAACAAAGATCTAGTGCTAGAACGTGTATGATGGTACTATGTGTCTGTAAGCTCTTTTTTCTGGAGTATTAAACCATGAAGTTGGCAGCCAGGAGAGAAAACATGGCGACTGCTGCCAGGCTGAGGGCGGAGGCGCCGGGCAGGCCGGGCGCCGCGTTGCACAGGTTGGTGCTGCAGCAGGTTTTGGTCATTTTGTAGATGGTGGTGTTGGAGCTGCCGGGTAATTTCACGTCTTCCGTCTGGTTGCATTTTGCCACTTCGAGGCAGCCCTTCATCTTGAGTTTCACATCACCTGTAGAAGAAACACAATTTAGGATTGACTATCAACCAGTAAATCCATTTTCAACCCGTTTCAATGAAAGTAGTTCAACTTGGGGCTTTTTTGGAAATTTAAGTCGCGTTTAAAGTCATTTTAGTTGTTAAAAAGTATTTGGGATTTTTTTTTTTTGTGTCGTGCTGACGGCGAGAGCGGACATTTTCTACATATACATTTCCCCCCAATGGTTTTTTCAAGATAAATTAATTTCCTGATTGTTTTCTCAAAATAACGAGTTGATTTCCTGGTGGTTTGAGTTAAGATTCTGACTTTTGTACGAGTTCATTACCTGATTTTTATGGTTTCCTCAAGATAATGAGTTAATTTCCACTGGCTTTCTTAAAATAACCAGTTAATTTCTGGTTGGTTTTCTCAGAATAACGAGTTAATCGATCAGAAGATGGTAGTTGTTAACAGCCGATTCCCTCCTCCTGCACGTTGTCGTGCTGCACAAAGACATGCATGAAGCAGCCATGCAGGTAAAATCTTGTTTTGCTTGTGCGCATTCCCTTCAGTGGCAATATAATTATATTGACCTAAATTATATATTATCTGAAAATGTTGTTTTCTCATATAGACACTTAAAGAAATATGATATACTTTCAGTTGCATAACATTTATTCATGTTACACAAGATTTGCATGATGTTGATTCTATTTTAGTGATTTGTTTCAGTGTTTTTAAGTCAGCAGTACAACTTAATCATGTTTTTTTGTGTGTTGGTATTTATGGGACATTTATTAAGTGCTGTAAGACGCATTGATGTCATAAGGGTTATCTGTGTTTATTGCTGATAAGCTAAGAGAAACCTATAGAGATAAAAAGTCAATCTGTTCTGAAAGTGCACTTCCTGTTACATTTGAGAGGAATCCACCTCTGAGATTAAACGGGATTAAGGCTTTGCCCTGTAAAAACACTAAATCTTACCGAGTATTCCTGGTCTAGTTTCTAGTGGAAACATCTTACTACACTTGAAATAAGACAAAACTAAATTACAAGTAACTTAGCAAGACAGAGGCTTATTTTAAGTAAACAATTCCTTAGTATTGATGAAAAAGTACTTGATTCACTAGAAGATAAATTAACTTAAAACAAGAAATTTTCCTCATGTTTCTAGTAAAATAATCTGCCAGTGAAACTAGATCTTGGTTGCTAGGCGACGGGCTGGGCAAGGCTGCCGTTGCTAGGTAATGGCGCCAGTGGAACTAGCACTTTATCAATATTAAGGAATTATTTACTTAAAACAAGTCAGGATATCTTGTTCAAAAGCTACTTTTGAGTTAGTTTTGTCTTATTTCTTATTTTTCGTTGATTTCTTATTTTTAGTAAAACACAAAGGTTTGTTTTGAGCAAATAATTCCTTAATATTTATGAAAAAAATATTCTTTCCATTGGCAGATTATTTCACTTATAACAAGATATTTTTCCCATATTACAAGTTAATTTATCTCCCAATGCAGCCAGTACTTTTTCATCAAGATCAAGGAATTATTCACTTAAAACTAGTCTATTTCTTGCCGAAAAGTGTATACCAAGATATTTGCACTAGAAACCAGACCAAAGTTACTCGATAAGATTTTGTGTTTTCTTGCAGTGTGGAGTGTCTTTGACAAAGTCTGGGTTTAAATCCAGCCGAGATGCTCTTACTGTTGGAAAATCCACCAACATGGCCGACTGAAAATGTTCCAAATTCCTCCACAGCAATAAAAGCGACTCGGTGCCAGCAGCTGCTGCTGCAGCCACAGCTACCCAACCAGTTACTGGGTATGGAGAGGAGCCGGTGGGGCTAATACCTGGAAACCACACTAACACCATGTTCTGTTGATAAACATTTCTTCAAAAAACAAATTAGTCATCCAGCGGTTCAGGAATGTGGCTGTGAATGTCTTGGAGATTATCTCTTGGCGAGACGTTTTTGATGAGTGACTCACCCGATCCCCCTTCGCCGCTGAAGCAGTGCTCCCCGGTGCCACACGTGGTTTTTGAGGTCAAGCAGAGGTTCCACAGGCCGATGCTACATTTGTAGCACTCGAGGTTTTGACCTGTTAGGTTTGAGGAATCAAGGGTTCGGGGAAAGAGACAGAAAGGAGGAGAAAAAATGTTTACTTGTAAATAGACGAGCAGCAGATTGTACAGTGAGTTACTGACAGCAGAGGGGAACCGCACGTTTGGATCAGAGCAGGAAACCACAGAGGCGTTTAAAAAACAAAATGGAGGAAGAGCAGAAACCATTTCAGTCTTTTAAAAGGCGACTAAAGTATGACACGATAACAAACCTGTCACAATGAACACGGACATTATTTGAAACAAAACTTAAAAATTATTGGCAACAATATGAACATGCTTTGATTTAAACCAGGGTGTCCAAAGTGCGGTCCGGGGGCCATTTGTGGCCCTCTGGATCATTTTTTTGTGGCCTTCCAACCACAGTTCTAGAGGAATGGACAATTTTTAACATTTCTTTTAGATTGACAAATTTTACTGACAAATAAAATAATTTTAAAATTACACACACACAAAAATTGGTATAGAACAAGTTTCTTATTCATTGGCCAGGTTTTAGTATTATAGGGTCACAAAACATCCAGTAACTTAATTGACCCCAACATTCCTGAACCTTTTTATTTTTTGCATCTAAAAAAAATATTACATTTGTTTCAATAAAATCTTTATTAAAATAATAAATATGACAAAAAAATTATTTGATTTGAGAAATGAAAACAGTTTGGACACTACTGATCGATTTAACCCTAATTTAATTGTAGCTCTGGTTGTTTAGGATCAATCTCCTGCTGGTGATGAACCTCCACAACATGATGCTGCCACCACCATGCTAAGCATTCTGAATGTATTCCAGAAAGTTCACCCTTGGCCTTTAATGACCTTCTTCACCTTCATAATATTCTCTAGCTTTAAATGGCGCCGTCGCTTTCTCCATGTCTCTCTTCCTCCTCGTTGTTAAGTTTGATTCTTGCTCTCTTATCTGCACGCTCACTTACAATCGTAGCACATAAGGCTGGCAGATAGTGTTGGATAAAGTGATCATGAGAGGCTGCAGAGGGAGGAATAGATAAAAAAAAACTCCATTATGTGCTTCACTTGCTGTCATCGTTAAGATGTCTGAGTGAAGCCCTGCGCTGAACGGTGACGGATTCTCTGCATCCAAAATGAGTTTGTGCTGCACACGGCATCATTGGGTATTAAACCTTTTCATTTCTTTATGTCTTAAGTTTAAATGACAAATAAATCTCAGGGTTTGGTCTCACCGTTCACTAATTTTCTTGAACAGAACCATGAGACCGATGGAGAACTGGACTTATATACAGGTTAAATAAATAACAAAGAAAGTCTCTGCTTACAGATTGGGTGACCAGCTCTGATGGAAGCTAGCTAGCCATCTAGCTAACTGTCGAGGTAGCTAGAAAAGGCACATCTAGCTAGTTAGCTGTCTATGTACCTACATAGACAGCTAGACGACTTCTGATGGGAGCTAGCTGACCAGCTGGATAGCTAGCTAACTCTCTAGATGGTGTGGAGAATTAAAAAATTTAATCAAGTACATTCATGCTCTGAGTGAGTTTTGTATATTTTGAGTATCAAATATAAAGCTTCATATTGCTACACTGTGTTAAACCCTTTAGAAACTTGTATCCACATTATAGTTTGAAATGTTTCAGCTCAGGTTAAGATGAATAACCCTGTTTACACCAGTTGGATAAAGAGAACAGGATGCAGCAGGCCAGAATGTTCTAGCAGCAGAATAAAAGGTGAAACATCTAAGAAAGCACAACTCCTTAAATGGTTAGCAGCCAAGAGAGGAGAGCTTCATGCAGGAGAGGATTTGTATAGTTTGTGTGTATGCGGACGGTTCGCCACATCTCTGGGTGCGAGGATGAGAGGTAAAAGTATGAGGTCCTCGCACTCAGACACGACCTCCTGCAGGGACGTATGGCTGGTCGTGTTTGTGGGTGAGTTGTGTCTCCATTGGGCCAAATGCATGGATTTAATAAATGTCTTGTTGAATGATTTTACATTCTGGTTTGTGGTTCAGTTTTTGTGTCTTGCCTGAAATATTTAAGACCCGGGTAGAGAGACGTGTTGTTGAAGCGATGGTCGTTTCTGTCCCTCAACAATGGATAGAAATGGCACAACTAGCTAGCGAGGTGACTTCTGATGGGAGTTAGCTAGATAATTAACTATCTGGCTAATTGTGCATTTTCTGGCTAACTACTTAAATAGCTAGATTGTTAGTAAACTGCATAGCCAACTATCTAGATAGTTGAGACTTCCTAGTGCTTTTTCTGGATATCTACATATCCATCTAGCTAGATAACTAGGGAGCTAGACAGACGGCGTTTTGTTCTTTTGTGTCGTTGAGTCACTGGGTGTTTAGCAGAAGGATTGCATTGCTTCACATTCTGGTTTTTCTTCATTCCTCAGGAGTTTCGTCCTCCTGGTAGACGGAGGCCAAAAGGTACATCAGGGTCAGGATGATCTCTCTCGAAACTGAAGCCTCTGTAACCCAACTGTGTCATGGAGATGCTTCTTGCTATTTAAGTTTTACTTTTGGACACGGTTTACTACATGAACCTGACATAAAAGCCGCTCTTACCCCAGATCTGTAATTAAATTCCCAGAGGCCAAGAAACGGAGGATAGGCATCCCTTCCTTTTAATGCCATCATTTGTTTTTAAAGAAACCTTAAAGTCCTAAAACGTCTCTAGTAGCATGTAAAAGATCTAAAAACACACTGATGAGTTCAAGATAAAACTCAGTTTGGGACTTCCCAAGATAAAACATTTCCATGTTGGATTTGTTACAAATTTAGAAGCAGGAAGCAGCGAGACGAGGCAGCTGTAAATACAACTCTAAAGAGCATAAATAAATAAAACCACTGAAGCAAAGAAGCTCTTACCACCACAATAGATGGAGGAAAACTTTTTATTTAGCAAGTAATTCATCCTGATCCAAGTTCTGATTGATGTTGGATTAAAATAAATGATTATCTGCTGTTTCTTTGGAGAAAAATCCAGATTTTACTCATTTAGTTTCTCTTCCACTGACAAGCAGCCCAGTGCATGTCTGGATGTTAACATGGATACATTTCAAGTGTTAAAAGATGAAATTGTTGCTGTTTTTACAACAAAAGGGTCTTTATCAGCTAAAAAGTAATAAAATTACAATTGGTTTAATTCCTCTGAGGTCAAACTTTATTTTTAAGTTAATCTTTAGCAGAAGTTACTTTAGAAAATGATTGAGCTTTGGTGCTTCAAACGTGTAGTTTTCAATTCCCGGTCATTTACTGCACGTCTTGCCTTCCTTCTTCCTGTTCAGCCGCTGGTGAGCGACAGAAACCTTAAAAAAACTGGATTTAACTGGTCTGTCAGGAAGGCATACGGAGAATGCAGCTTTTCTGGCTGCCAACTTTTCACAGTCAGTGACTTTATGTTACAGAAGTCAAACAATAAACCTGATTTCATCTCACATCTAGATGTCTGCGTCCAAAATATGCAGATTTAGGGACAAACACACCACTTTGTGTTGCTAAAAGGTTAAACCAGGGGTGTCCAAAGTGCGGCGCATGGGCCAACTGTGGCCATTTGATTCATTCTGTGAGGTCCGATCAAAATCTGGTCCTCTGAAATTTTCCATGGACAGTTTTTCCATCTTCTTAAACGGTGAACATCAAGTAAAACACCAGTTTTTATTTAATGTTGATGCATTAAATAAAAAACAATTTGACACATTAATCCATTATATTTGACTAAATACAGCAAAAATTGTTGATTCACATTTTGGGAAACATTTTATAGACTTTAAAAAGTGGAGAACAACAAGGCCAAATAATGGTAAATGTGTTATTTATCGTTGTGCAGTCAAAAAAATATTTAAAAATTAAATTTTTGAGTTTTAATTTTGGAGGAAAAAAAGAGTACTGAACACTTTCAATTTGTGGATTTTGACAAAGTTTGGACATCCCTGGGTTAAATTTTTGTGACTGCAAAATCACAAAAATCCTCAACTGTAAATATGAATAAAACAAAGTTTTTTCTGTAATGTTGCTTTAAATACAAAACATATTTTACCAGCTGGTGAACCAGAAAACAATAGAAACTGAACCATAGCTACATTTGTTTTTAATTTAGGATTTGTCTCTGCCGCCATGTTGAGCCACTTGTTGCCATGTTTGGCACACGGTGTGCGTGACTAAACACCAACAATGAAACAGCATGTTTTATTATCGGAACCAGTCGGCCCAGTTATCATCCCGGCATCTTGTGACTGGTGGAAAGTACGTCATTAAAAAGAGTTACACACTGTTCCTTCCTTTGTGACCCGTTCTGATTTATGAGTCAGAGATACAAGCGTTCAAATAGAGCACTACTTACACTTTCAACCTCAAGCATAATTGTTTTTCTTTGGTTTATTCACAAATATTAACATTTCACTGTATTTCTACAAGTTTTTATTAAAATATCCCAAGATCAAGTTTCAGAGTTCCACATTTATTTGGCTAAAATGATTTAGCTAAATAAACACAAAGCGAAAAATACAAAATCTTACCAAATATTTTTAGTGCAAAGATCTTAGCACACTTTAAATAAGACAAAGTGACTTGAAAGTAACTTTTAAGCAAGAATAAAAAAATAATTCCTTAATATTGATGGAAAAATACAAGATCCACTGGCAGATAAATAAATTTATAACAAGACATTTCCCCATGTTTCTAGTGAAATAATCTGCCAGTGGAATAGAACTGGGTTGCTAGGTGACGGTTTGAGCTTGGCTGGCGTTGCTAGGTAATGGCGCCAGTGGAACTAGCACTTTTTATTGGCCTAAAATAAAGCTCTATATCTTGTTGAAAAGTTACTTTTAAGTAAACTAGACTAAAAGTACTTGGCAAGTTTTGTGTTTTTGCAGTGCGTGTCAAAGTTCAGTGGGTCACCCAGAAGTTTCAACACGACGTGAAATAATCTGCCACTGGATCTAAGACTTTTTCATCAATACAAAAATATATTAAGGCCTGCAGTGTAAATGTAACCAGATTAATCGGTCATCAAGTTATGAATTAAACGCAACTCTGAACAGGAAGGATTTGAGATTTATTTAAAGAAATCGGTGTTTCGGCTGTTTCTGGATTAGTTTATTCCAGATTTGTGTTGCATTGAAGCTGTTCTTTAATGTGCTTTGGTGCCAAGCCGTTTAGTGATTTATAAACTAAAATGTATTCCCTGACTGTAGATCAGGAAGTTTAAACAAACCCGTCAGAACCGGTCCGACTTCATACCAGTCAAGACAAAGCGGTGAAACACTTTCAGTGCCACTTTCACAAGTACATTTTGTGACGATCGCAGAGTTCTGGACATAAAAAAGTAGAAATGTTTTATCTGAACGCAGTCATAATGGACGACTGAAGCAATGGCTGATGGGAAATGTTGAGATTAAAATATGGACAAAATAAACCAAATCGGTCACAATCTGTCCTGATTTTATTTATTTTTACTTAATCCTGGTGAAGTGTTGAACTGTACTTGAAATACTGACTTTAAACTCCTAAAATGTTAAACTTTGATTATGAGAACAAATTTATAGTTATCATTTCCTAACAATAGACCTTTAAACAACCTTTGATTATTGGAAACTGTTAACTAAAATATTTATTTTTGGTATTTTTGTGGTGAAATGCGACACAGGGAACTACTTTTGAAGAAAACTATAAATAAGCTGCAAAAGGAGTTAAACCTGGTCCCGTATGAAGGATAAATAAGTGCTGCACTTCTTAGAAACGTTTGCTGAGGCCTTCAAGGAAAACATGAAGTCCGGTCCAACTTCATACCGCGGATGAGACAAAAAGACGTTTTTTTAGTGCGACTGTCACTTAAAAAATAAATTTTGTGAAGAATGTAGCCGTTTAAGCTTTGGGGCAAAAATGTGACAACATTTGCATGGTTTTGTAAATTATGATAATTTAATGCAAAGTTGGCATTTTTAATGGACTTTCAATGCAACTTCTAGAGCAACTTTGCATGAAAAGTGTCTCTATTTACCGAATGACACTTCATGACATCATTCATTCATAAGAACATTTAGAAACTAATCAGTCACAGAAAATTTGTGAAAAAAATCAAATCAATTGAAATACAAGTAGAACTATTGATCAGAAAACCTGATTCCTCACATGCAAAATGTAAAGATCAATACTTTGATCATTTTTCTTTTACATTTTCTGAAGTTGGCAGATGTTTTCCTTCAAAAAATACTATAAATTCTGTTGTAGCACTCGTTTTACATCATCTCACTGCAAACACACAAAATCTGACCAAGTATTTTGGTCTGGTTTTGACTTTTAAATGTCTTAATACATTTAAAATAAGACAAAACTAACTTACAAGTAGCTTTTCCACAACAAATGGGAGCTTTTTAAAGTAAATAACTACTTACTATTGTTTTAAAAAAAATACCTGATCCACTGGCAGATAAATTAACTTAAAACAAAACATTTTCCTCATGTTTTTAGTTAAATAATCTGCCAGTGGAACTAGAACTCGGTTGCTAGGTGACGGGCTGGGCTTGGCTGGCGTTGCTAGGTAACGGCGTCAATGGAGCTAGCACTTTTTCACCAATGTTAAGGGATTATTTACTTAAAACAAGCTGCTATATCTTGCTGAAAAGTTATTTTTTGTCTTATTTCAGGTTTACTAAGATACTTGGTAAGTTTTGTGTTTTTGCAGATTATTTTTCTATAAATGTCTTGTTATAATTTAAATAATCCACCAGTTGAATTAGTAATTTTTAATCAATATTAAGTAGTTATTTAATTAAAACAAGCTCCTACATGTTATTTAAAAGTTACTTGTCAGTTAATTGTGTCTTTTTTCAAGTGTACTTATGTATTTACACTTAAATTAGATTTTGTGTTTTTGCAGTGCTGTTTATGCCTCTAATTTTGAGCAACAAATGCTTTTGTTACCGTTGTTGGTATTTCCACAGCAGTGCATGTCATCTATCAGATCTTTAAAGCAAATAAACATGTGCTTATGAAGTAAACTAAAACTAATTAAGTTGCTTTGTATTTCCTGATGGTTAATTAAAGTACTTTATAGTTAAAGTATCTGCATATGAAAGCTGAAGTACACCCATGTTTTTGTAAAGGATGGTTATTCATCGCTCGCTGCGCCGGTTTTGGCTGCACCCAGGCTTTTGTTGCTCCTTGTAATGCGCGCTTTAAACATAGATTTTGAGTCTAAATAAGTAACAAGTGGAGCTTAAATTAAGGATTTTTAAAAATAAAAATCTGAAAAGTGTGGCGAGTCAATATTTTTGTTTAATCACCTTCATAGGAGGAAGTGTCACATTTAGAAACAGGAAGTCGTCTTTGTATAATATCTCAAATTGGATGGGAGGCAGATGAACATCAAATTTCAAGTTGAATATAACAGAAAAAAATTGGACTTTGACTAGGCCATGTATCTAAACCATTCCATTGTGTCTGAGTTTTTGTTTTTCTTTCCTTTTAGCTTCCCGTCTCTGCTAAAGGAAAGGATCCCACAGCATGATGCTGCCACCATGTTTGTATTTTCAGTTCTCACCTAACCCAAGTATTTTGGACAACTTATTTTATCTTTCTGCTGCTGATTATTTCTGCAGTGTGTAAATAATATCCGTTTGTTCGCCTGAGCTGCAAAGTTTCAACGTTTTGTCGTTTCTCTTTTCTCCGTTTAGGTAGACGTAAAGTTATTTATTTAAAAATAATCATTTATTTCACCATCACACAGTGATTTGTGTCGGTTTATTACATAAAAACTCTTAAAACAACGACTGGTAAATGTTCTAGACTTGAATAAAACCAGCAGCCTTGTTGGCATTAATGTTATAGTTTTGTTTGTGCGTTTTAATTCTTTGTGTTTGTAAAATGTTATAAATCTTGAGGCAGATTATTTTAATTTAGTGTTTTAACTTTATTTGTGGTTTTAGTGATTTCATTTTTAGAGGGAGTGAAATTGGCACCAGAGCACAAAGAGAAAAAAATTAAAATAGATTAAAAAAAAAATAATAAAAAAAAACAGAAAAGTCACAAGTGTGCCAATAATATACAATATTATATACAAGCAATTATATATTTAACTTTGCATTTCCAGACAGTCTTAGTCTCTTTGGTAATGTTTGCAAACGTCTGATTTTGGAAAATCTGTATTTTGAGACAAAAAGTAGTCCATAGAATATATTTAAAAAAATAAAACATTCATTTTGGTTTGTTGTGTGAACAAACATGTATAATTTGCTGATAATATTTCTGACTTAATCTTTTTTTGCAGTCACTGAAGCATTTTGTGTTTCCTTTAAACGTCACATTTAGTTATTTTAAAAGTCCAAACTATTCAGAAAGTAATTATTGACTTAATGAAATGAAACTGAAGTGATTTTTAAAGATTTTGCAGCCAAATATAAGTTTATGGATGAGAAACATTCACTCTACTGTAGGTGAAACATAAGAAAACAAAGATACCCGTAGCATAATTTCCTCATAGTTCTCATTATTCCATTACTTTCTGTCAGACTGAAACCCCAGAGGCCTGAGCATGAAAACAGCGCCCGGTGTTTTCTGCCCCGCCCAGCAGGACCTCAGCGCTCAGCAATGCAGCCGGACGGCCGCATGCCTCTCCTCCCTCTACAGTCTCTGGATCCAGTCGGACCTGATCCGACACGCCTTCCCAGTTCTGGTCGGGTTCAGACACGCTCTGACGCAAAGCGAGCTTTGTTCCCCGAGACGTTTCCGTCAGTGACAAAACCAGGCGCATAGTTTCCAAGAGGCTGAAAGACGAAATTCATTGTTTTTTTTCTCACCAGATGATCAGAGGTTGTTACATTTGTTATGTTTACTTTATTAAAAAAATTAAAAAATACTTTTAGGAGTATTTTTACTCTTACTCAAGTAAAATTTCTGGATTTTCTACCAACTGAATGAAAAAACAAACATAATTTAACCATAAACAGACACACAGCTGCAGTGTTTGTTAAAGTTTAATTAGTTTTTTTATTAAACTTATTCTCAGCTTTGGAAACAATTTATCTTTGCCTAATTTTGTTTATCCCGTCTGTTTTATCTGCCCTTAAAAATCCTCCACAGTGTTTTAATGTAAAGGAGATTAAATTAATTTTAGATTTTCCTGGAACGTTAAGACATCATTTCCAGAACCGTCGTCACTCCTGGAACAGGAAGAGACATTCCTTTAAATAAAAGCTTCTTAAATTAGAAAAGGGGCTGGGCAAGGTTGTTGTTGTTGTTTTTTACAAAAACATTTAAATCTTTTTAAAAAATGTATCCAGACAAAACAAACCGACTCATTTTATTTAAAGCTAAATAATATAAATAATCATACTCATAATTCCTGAGAATCAAACCATAATCTAACTTTCCACTGTTCAACGATGAGCCATTCTTAATTTTATTCCCATTTAAACTTTACTTAAGGATAAACTAAACAGAAAAGGTTTTATTTTTATTCTGTAAGCTTTGAAAACTCACTTTCATCTAATTTTAAGACCAGAACTGACTTTAAAATGAAGATGAACTAAAACTGCATTAATTTTTAACCGTTTTTGATTCAGTGGCTTTAAATACATCGTTTTGTTTTTTACCATTTTACTGATTTAAGATCAACTTTTAAAGGTATTTCTAATGACGGATGATGCGAATTGGATACAAATACTATAAAACAGGAATCAGATCTGTTTTTTGTATCCGTTCCCATCAAATAAAACAACAAATAAATGTTTAAATACTCAGAAATATTAGATTTAGGGCATGACAACCACATAAACAGCTACAGAAGTGAAGTAAGTAAGTTTAGAGGCCTGGTTGGTGTTACTGGACTTGGATTGGGCCAGTTCTACCATTTCCTGTTAGTTTCTCGGTAAATAACAATAAGCTAAATAAGCTCTTCCACGAACAATTCGCTCAGCTGTGGGATTCCCCAAGGCTCGACGCTCGGCCCATTTCTATTTTAATCAGCCTTTAAAAGCCTCGTCATTACGACCTGTTGTTTGTTATATGTATGTGTGTGAAGGAGCACTTTATACATAACTCACATATGAAAGTTTTTGTCATTTTTCGCATCAGGAAGTCGTTAGAATTAAACATTTTCCATTTATAGATAAATTATTTTATAACACTATTGAGGTGATGTCATCAGTTATAAAGCAGCACTTAGAAATGTCACCTGGGTGTACTTAGTTTATTCACTGAAGGGCCCTCCATTATTGCTTCATGTTTATTTAATAAATGATGACAAAGTGGAATCTTTTGTGTAGTTTTGTAAACTTAAATTTGGATTGCAATAATTTCAGAACCCAGTAAAGATCAGATTATTTATATAATTACACCCCAGTATTAGCAAAGGGTGTACTTTCATTTTCTATGTGGAGAGGAGTCCAAATAAAAAGCATTTCTGTCTCTAAACAAGCGGCTCGTTTTAGATAATAGGTGTGGCACCGATGAGTTCCTGGTGTTATACTGCCCCCTGGTGCTCGGTCAACAGAACTGCAGGCTTCAAAACTAAAACGAACTCTTCAGAGGAAAAAACCGTAAAAGAGCCAAAATAAAGGCAGATGCAGTTAAATTAATTACAATAAAATAAAGAAGAAACAAAATGGTCAGTTTAATTCATGATCAAACTAAGAGTGAATCATTCTGGCTGCTGTTAAACCTGAGGTCATTTGTGTTGCAATCACTTAAAAATAGTTTGCTTCCAGTTGAAACAAGTTCTGTTCGGGTGTCAACTTATTTGTTTCTGTGTTCAGGTGAAGCCAAGAGGGAGTTGGATCCTAAATTAAAAAAACAAAAATAATCCAATGAGCTGTGACTCTGAGAATAGCTGAAACTGTGTGGAGACGGAGAGGTGAGTCAGACTGTGGAAACATTTTGGGTCCAGTCAGTGGGTAAACAAGATCATCACGTGAAATGTTAAGCAAACGTCGTTTCCAAAGCTTCTTTGTAGAGGACATAATTATGTGTACATTGCAATTAAAAAAAAAAACAAGCAACAGGGGTAATTTAATCTGCATTGGTGCTAATTAAATACTTTGTTTTCTTATTTGATTTGAATGGGATGAAAATTAAAAGCTGAAATCTATTTTTTTTTTTTAAAGAAGTTTTTCTAAAATTGATGAAAATTTAAGACAAAGGCTTTTCCTAAAACATGGTAGGAGAAATGTATAATTTTGTTCACGGGGACGAATTAATTCGTTTCATTTGTCATAGCTTTTCTTTTGTTTATTTGGATATTAAAGTGTTAAATGTTGATTAGAAGTTAAAGTTGTGTTTTTGTAGATTATGCCATCACCAATATATTACTTGAAAATGGTCTCAGAATAACTTTATTACTGTTTATCATGATAAATTCAGGGAGAATTTATTGTCCAGCTTTAAATAACGCAAAACTGACTTATAAGTGACATTTCTGCAACATATAGTAGCTTGTTTTAGTTAAATAATTCATTAATATTGGTTCTAAAAAGGTACTAGCTTCATCTACCAGTGGAACTAGAACTTTTTAATCAATATTAAGAGGTTATGTACTTAAAACAAGCTCATATATCTTTCAGAAATGTTGCTGATGAGTAACTATTGCCTTACTTCAAGTGAATTAAGAGATATTCAGTAGAAGCTAAAGTACAAACACAAGAAACCAGCAACAAACTAAACTGTTTTTACGTAACTGGATACAAAGTACACCCAAGGCTTCTTCAGAAGAGCTACTAAATCAACAGCCACCTTGTTTTATTCTTCCTTCTCTGGAAAAGCCGTGACATAACAGGCTCAAAGTTGGACGGAGGTGAAACTTTGTGCTTATTTTTCTGGCAGTCGTCGTTTGGGGAAACCTCCAGGCAGCCTGTGACATGTTGATTTCTGCAGCTAGCAAGGCTGAAACCAGCCACTTCCCTAAACCTGACCTCCTGGTCAATTCCCAAATAACTATCTGCATTTGTGACTCAGTCTTCTGTCACAAAGTAACATATATTTAGGCTCAGCAATGTGGGAGTGAGGTCAGTGCCCTGACCTGGAGCGAAGAACAACAGACAAGAGGGGAATATACCCCCCTCTCTTACGGTGTGGTCTGAAATATGAGAGCGAGTCAAGATGGTGGAAGAAATCCCAAGAACAAAACAAAACCGGGACACAATGGACGCAGGACAGATGGTGTATTTGAAGGTCCTCCGTGTTTAAGGAAAGTGAGAAGACAACTTTTACAAGTTGCAGAATTTCTCAGGCAAGGGTTGCCAAGTCAGGGCATGATTCACTGATTTTAAAGAGCGTGGAAAAAAACTGCACCAAACCTCAAACACGATGCCTCACACCGACCTGCAACAACATCATTAAAGTAAATCCAGCAGAGTACAGACTGCAGAAAACCCTAAGCTCCACCTTTCATCTATCACTTACTCACACTGGTGGATCTATAAAGAAACATATAAAGGTTAAAGTGACTCTTCACAGATTACACAAACTGAAGTTAGCTTTTCATTAGAAAATATTTCTTATTTACTTTATTGTGTACTCCATTTATGTATGTATGTAAATAAAAAGCACTAATCTGATTGACTTATTGGACTCCAGACATTGGAATTAGCAAACGTATTAATAAGCTACATTAGCTTTAGCCTACAAAATAAAGGAACTGCTAGCTTTAGCTCAGCAAATATGTCATTCCACTACAATTACTCACACCGTTGAATCTGTTTTTTGTTTTTCTGTTGTTGTTTTTCTGTTGTTGTTGTTTTTGTTTTGTTTTTTTGTTTTTTAATAAAATGAGTAATTTCTGACTGATTTATTGGTTTCCAGGACATGAAAACCAAATGTTCATGTTAAAACATTTGGCTAAAGCTAATATTGTTAGCAAGCAACATTAGCTTTAGCCTACAAAACTAAACCACCTGTTAGCTTTAGCATAGCAAATATCTCCAGAACTGATTTCTTTACTATTCATTAAACTGATGCTACAAAGCTACAATTACCCATGAGATTATTCAAACTGAAGTTTGGATTGGACTTCTCATTAGCATAATTTTAAAATATTTTTTAATGTAATTTATTGTGTACTATGTTAATGTGTAACTGGGTTTTATTATAAATGTGAGGCTTTTTTTTCTTTATTTTTGTCGAGTCAACAAGTTGTTTCTCCAGGCATTTATTAGTGACTTGTTGCTCTTGGCAGTTGGTGGTTACCGTAGCAACCAGTAACTGACAGCTCCTCCCCCATTTTTTGTTGCCGTTTGTAACTGTTAGGATCAGTTCTGTGTTTTCTTGACAAATATAAATACTGTTTATTAATACATTTGAGACAAATGTAATAATAAACAGTGTTTTATGAGTAATTTTGCTATGTTTTGTATATGTTTAACTGTTATTAATGTTGTCAATTTTAGCTAGGTTTAATTTTAAAAATGCTAACTGCTGCTAACTGCTGCTAACTGCTCATTGGAAGCTATTGCTTAGAGTTATTTATTATATTTTATTTAATGTACAGGGGCAGAAGCTGCTGGCCTAAAGTTAACCACCATCTTGATTTCCTCTTTTGTTAGAATAAATACATTGAACCTGAGGCAACATAAGGATTATGTATGTATGCTTTGCAAATAAAATATACAATATATTGGAATTGTAATAAAACATGGAATTAACAAGTGATGTTAGCATTAGCCTAATATATCAACAACCTGCTAGTGCCAAAATCGTTAAATAAAAGAAAGAAATCTAAAGATTTAAAACTAGCTCAGAAGGAGACTGAACGTTGATTTGTACAACAGTTGTCCTTGAAATAAGGAATTTTTCAGTTAGCCACAATAACAATTCAAAACTTATTTATTGTTGCCCTGCCCTCCACAACTCACAGCATGATGTTACCCATTTAGCTAAACTGGACCAACAATGAGCTTCTTTTGCCTTTTCCCACAACAGCTATTCATCTTTTATCATCCAATAACAGCACCACTACATTTGACCCATTTTTGGCAAGTTATGCAAGATGTTTCAAGCAGACTACATAAAAAATGAACCCACCTCGAATTGCAAAACTGCCTCAAAAATTCACTGACACTTCTACCAACAAAACAAATTTTTCCCAGAAGTAAAATAAGACAGATTTGCTTATTCTGAACCGTCTGCTCAGGATAATTTTAAGCCATTTCTTAATATTCAAAACCAAACCACAAGACTCCAGTTTATTTATTATGATGCAAGAAAAATAACTGAAAACTCACCCCACCCCTCCCCTCCCTGTTGGTGTTGTTTATCTCCCTGTCATTTGAAGTGAAATCTGAAACAAAATCGCCTGGAATGTGCAACCTTTTCAGTCCTCAGACACCGGAGCTCCTAATTACAACCACAGACGACACATTTTATCATAATTTAAATGGAAATGTTATTAGGTACACCTCTTCAATTAGCTGATCGCACAAACAGCAGCTCAGGGAACCATATGGCAGGGGGAATGGCTGACCAGTAGAAAGCCAATAGGAAAGAATATTTAAGTGACTTTGAACATGAAATAATGATTGAGACTAGATGGGCTGGTCTGAGGATTTCAAAAACTACAAGAATTTTCACACAAAACCACATAAAATGATCAGAAATGAAGAAAATAGCAATCGGATATTGGAAAAAATGGGCTAAGACAGCAGAAGATCAATGGGAAATAATATTTACTTTGAACATGAATTGATTGTTGATGCCAGATGGGCTGGTCTGAGGATTTAGGAAACCAATTATTGACAAGGACTTTCACACAAAACTACAGAAAATGGTCAAAAACAGCAAAAAATAGCCATTGAACTTTGGAGGAGAAGCACAAGGCCAC
>NW_015113587.1:0-24573 GCF_001443285.1 Poecilia latipinna
GATTAGAATACAACCCCGGAGTTGACTGGACAGTTCTACGTCTCAATAAAGACACTGAAATAACATGGAATCCCCATGTAGACATCGGGCTTCATTTGAACAGTTTTCCTCAATCCTTTTTTTCACCTTGAGATATAAAGTCCTCTTTGGCCCATATAAAAGCCTCACCTTTGTTTTTTCTTCCCCTCCCATTTTTCCCTTCATCGCCTTTCTCTCTTTTCTCCTCATTTGTCACTGTCTTGCAATGAGGACTCCCCCCACAAGCTCTCTGCTCAACCAAATGTCGGCATTCATCACATCAGCCAGGAACAACTCAACAGGCCCTCTAGCATGGCGTATTAGAGAGCAAGATGGGATGAGAGATGATGAAGCTTTGAACCAATTTCTTGCTGCCATAAATGGAAGTAAAGTGTTGAAGTCCTCTGACAAAATCTCATACAACGTATGAAATCAGTATTTTCCAGATTCACCTTCGTAGGGTAATGAGAAATTCTTCTTTGCAAAGGGAGAGTCTGATGTCATATTTACCTCAGACTAAGGTGAAATGTAGAGAAAAAAAATAGAAAATGAAACAAAAGGCTAATATTATATTGGTTCTTTAAAAAAAATGTATGTTTATTAATTTATCTTTTTTTTTTCTTTTTTTTTTTTTTCACAGTCCCTTAAGCATACTGACGATTATGGCTTTTTTTTTTCCTGTGTAGAGAAAAGTTAATGTAATCCTGGCATGTAGGGATTTGCATGTTCTGCAGCATCCTCCCACTCTCCCAAAACATATGTTAGGTTATCTTGTTGTTTTGAGCCTCCAATAGTAGTAAGTTTATCCATCCACCCATCCATTATACAACACGCTTTATCCCTTATGGGGCTGCTAGAGGTGCTGGTGTCTATCTCCAGAGGCCAATGGGGTAGAGGCGGAGTTCACTCTGGACAGGTCATCAGTCCATCACAGAGCAACTCAGAGACAAACGGGACAAACAATCATCAAGGAGTCAAGGAGAATTTAGAGAGACCAGTCAAACTCTTAAGGAAACTTTAAGGCGAGAGACTATGCGTGAACACCAGGTTTTTGGAGAATTAAACTGCAAACAGATTTTCAAACTGTGAGCCAAACTTTACTTCCATATGTAGAAACAAGATGTTAAAGTTCCTGCTTTGAGATGGTGTTAAACCTAACACTTCCTTGTCAAATAAAAACCCTTTCCAATTTCAAATTAAACTGTTCAGGGATCTTCCATCACCAAGGATTTAAAACACAACCACATGATTAGGCAAGGGAAATATACGAATAAGCTATTTGGTCAAGACCTTTCCATGGTAAACAATATTCTTAAACTGATCTGAAGTGTTAATCTCAGCAAATGTCTTTTTTTGTCTATGATATGTGCTGGGGCTTGAAAACATCCTCAAGCAAATCCTGTAGCAAATGCAACCTCAGTAAAATACTTGTTGGACTTATCTATTTTTAATTAAAACCTGAATAGTTTTTTCAAAACAGATAACAAACATCTGTGATTTATGACATTCACGACAGAAGCAGCGGAAAGACCACTCAGTCTTCAGCAAAGTTACTTTAATTATTAGCATTTTCAAGCCTTTTCAATAACTGCTTGAGAGAAAAAAGTGACTCATAGAGCAAGTACATGAAAATGGATATATGACATTCAAGATTGAAATTCTCAATAAATGAACTCAGTGGTGCCACAATAAACATGCATAATTACATTCAAGCCCTCCCTAACATGACGGAAAGGGAAGGATTAAAGTGTCATCTTGTGTTTTTAGCAGTTTTACAGGAACATTGTAATGTCACAGTATTCACAAACAAAACAGAAATTCACGCAGCATATGGTGCCCTTCTCTTATTTTTATACAATGTGATAACTTTGACGCTTTTTAGCAGCTTTACAAGCAACAGCTTAGCTAAGGAAATAGTTTTATGTGAATCAGACTCTATGTAGTTAATGTTAGTTGTGTGTGCAAGACAACTAAACAGTGCAATTCGATCAAAAGTGGTTCATCTTTTAGTTATGCAAAAAAAGTTATTGCAGCTTTTTTTTTTATTTTGAATTTTTTCACCCTTCTAACAAATATGGTTGTGCTTCAGTTGAACTGTACAAAGTACTAGATGAAAAAATACTGAAAACTCAAGGTGAGGTTTTTTTTTTTCACCTCACAAAAACATGGCCATTTGACAGAAATGTGTACACTTTTGATACAAACTTTAGATACAACCTTCTTTCAAATCATCATTACCTTTCATGATCCACACCTGAGCCACCCCAGGAGGCTGTCATAAACCCATCTGCCCTATGGACAGGCAGTATGCAATTGTGGAACATGTGTGACACAGAATAAAAGAGTCTACTGATGCACACAGAGCGGAGATGTGGCATCATCCTTTACTTTCTATCTTATTTGAGCTTTATGTTAATCAGTAGAATCTATGACACCATTTTTAACCAGAACGATTTCCATTTTACAAATCTATTGTTTGTCCGTTACATTCTCATACATTTATGTAAGGACCGGTTCTCATTCATTCGTCTCACTTGAAGCAGTGAGATGAATGAATGAGCATGCTAGACAAAAATAATCAGAAATTGTGCAATTAGAGTGACATAAGATTTTGTTGGCAATTGCTGCCCATGCATTAAATCCAAGATAAATTTAACCTGCTTGTGATTCCTTCACTTTGATTGCGTGCTGAAATACAGACCCCTCCCCATGCCCCTTGCAATGAAGGTAGCACATGCTAGCTTGATGTTCTTCCATTTTACCACAGTAATCAATTACTTCCACCTCCAGGTCAAAACTGGTAACAGAATTCTCCAAAATGTTACTTTTTAGTCTCACATAGCCTGAATAAAATGAAGCTCTTGTCCAAGACATTTTCTCTTTGGTCTGGAGGGAGCAGAATTATACCTTATGTGGTCCATCATCAGCTGACTAAGCTCTACCTTTTGGTCCCACAGTGCATCAGTTTTGGCCATCTTCAAACTCAGGACAAAAATTAAGGTGAAAACATTTTTACATTTCCTATGGGTCCCATATGGTCTAACGGTTAGGATTCCTGGTTTTCACCCAGGCGGCCCGGGTTCGACTCCCAGTATGGGAACTTCTTGTTTCTACAATTTCTCTGATAGTAAATCCCAAAGGGATGAATAATTTATGTTTGCATCGAAAAAAATCTACAAGAGTCAACAATATGTCAAACATGAAGGCTTCACTTTCACATCTCGGGCTTACATTACAGTTATCTCAAGGCAACTTCACATTAATAATGCTGTGCAAGAAATAATTTACAAGAAATATTATGGAAATTTAATAATGCTCCATCCTCACCAGTTTCATTGTTAATGTATTACGTCAACGTTAATGCGGCCCGAACCGCTGCGTGCACCCCCACAAAAGTGGTACTAAAACGATCAGCTTGATCCCAAGAAGGAAGTTACTACTTTTAGTGGGATTCTGAGTTAAAATGATGACATCAATTGCGAAAAACGAGGCTGGGTGTCTCACAGAGACAGGAATCTTTCTCTCTGACACACAACACACACACAGACACACACAGCACTACGGAAGAGGATTAGGGCCACTAGAAAAAAGAAAAAAAAAATCTGAATTTAATCTCAGAATTCTGAGATTAAAGTCAGAACTGTTTTATTTTTATTTTTTTTCAGTGGCCCCAATCCTCGTCCGTACAGCACAGTGCATTTCTGACTCCAAAACTATTTTTAACTCACCCTCACGGCCACAAATATCACTCCTTTGGTCTCAAAGTCGGTCATGACATTGATGCCCATGCCTGCTCCCATAAAATGTTTTCAAAATTTTGCTTGGGCTTATGGTTTTTTGTCAGGCTCCTTGAGACTGACACTTGATGTCTCACAAGGATAGAAACTCTCTCTACCATACTGACAGAGCCAGCCCAGATGGCGATCGTTAATTACCATAGCAACGGGGCCCAGACAGAGGCAGTGAGAAATCTCTAGCGCCCTAAGGGTTCCAGTCTCGGCCATCCTCAAAATTAGGTCAAAAATTAAAGTGAAACTGTCTTCACAGTTCTTACAGGTCCCATATGGTCTAGCGGTTAGGATTCCTGGTTTTCACCCAGGCGGCCTGGGTTCGACTCCCGGTATGGGAACTTCTTGTTACTACAATTTACCTGAGGATAAAACCCCAAAGGGATGAATGAAGTATCTAAATACTTGACTCATCTATATTTGCGTCAAAGAAATGTGCAGAGGCAGTGAGAAGTCTCACGAACAGGCTCATAGAGGTCTCACAATGCATTGTGGGAAAATACATATTTCCTGTGACTGTTCATATTTTGCTTACATAAATTTATTATTTCTAAGAATTTTTGAGTGTGAATTAAAATCCTTAGTATGAAGGTTGAACATTTTTTTTTTTAGAAATAAACAATTACCCACTGTCTTTATTTCTGTTATTTCGCACCGTGAGTCAGAACCACATGTGCGAAGCTTATAGTCAGTCTGTTTTCATACAGCCTTTGAACTGTAGTGATGAATCTGGTCACCTGTAGTACTATGATGATAAATTTTAGTTATTGCACTATTGTGGTGGACCATATTTAGCTGCACTGATGTTTACCAAGGTTAAGCTCAGCTGTGCGAGCATCCTGGTTTGTTATTGTGTTACTTGTTTAGTGTCACAACGCTGGGTAGAAACTAACAGTCTCACTTTGGCGGTTTCAGTTAAATTTCTTCAGGAATTTAATTTGTCTATGTATATACATATAACCTTATGTGGTCCATCAACTGACCAAGCTCTACACCAAGCGTCCTACAGTGTTCCAGTTTCAGCCATCCTCAAAATGGGATCACAAATTAAGATAAAAAAAGTTTTCACAGTTCTTACAGGTCCCATATGGTCTAGCGGTTAGGATTCCTAGTTTTCACCCAGGCGGCCCGGGTTCAACTCCCGGTATGGGAACTTCTTTTGTTTCTACCTGAGGGTAATCCCAAAAGGATGAATAAAGTTTCTTTCTACTTCAATCATCTGTATTTGCATCAAAAAAATGTGCAAGAGTCAACAATATGTCAAACTTTCACATCGCAGGCTTATATTACACAGTTATTTCAAGGCAGCTTCACATTAACTGGATAATGCTGTGCAAGACAGACATAACTCTGACAAGAAATATTATGGAAATCTAATATTGCTCATACTTATTCTAACATATCTTGTTACCTCCCCCAGTGATCCCAACCACACTGCTAATAAAATCTGAATGGGATCTTCTACATTTAGCTAATGATAATCACATCCTCACCAATTTCACAACAATGACTTTGGGGCTTGCTAAATGTAAAAAATAAAAATAAGAAGACATTACATTGTTCATTCAATATGAAGCATCCATGAAACTTCATGACATATTTGAGATTGTGTAATGTGTAGAAAACCTCTTTGTCTTTCAAAATCTTGCTCATTTGGCATATGCCCCCTTCGGTGATATTGAACAGAATGAACAAGTAAGCATCTATGGACTTATCTGTGTAATTTTGCAAGATAAGAGAAACTCAAATGTCTTTTGAAGGGGTCTTTCATTTTTTATTTCTCCTGTAATGAGAGGTAGGTAGCCATTGTTCCCTGCTGCGTCTTCTTCTATATTGACACATTCTTGTTTCAGAGACATCTTATCCACTCCCTGTGGCCTTCAGTGCCACCTCGCCACTGTTCTTTATAGATTCAACCCCATGGTAAGTCTAATCTTTAGACACAGCAAGCAAAGTTGCAGTGATCCCCTTTCAAAAGACAAGACAAGGGGAGGTTGAGTTCACAGAATATGACATATGTCACAAAACAGGATCCCATTATACTGATATGACTCTTCCTGAGGCATTCTATTGACAACCCACAGCAGGTGATTGCCGATTAATCTCTCCACCACACTGACATTCAGTGTGTCAAAGCGAGTACTGGGATGGATAGTATAGTGCTACGGTGAGACTTTGCGGAGGGATAAATACACACAACACCAAACAGTTTCCACCTAGCATTCAGCACAGCTGGTGAACTACTGCCGTGTCTCACATAAGAGGAGGAAATCCTTTTCGAGCCAGGAAATTCTGCCTGTGTGTTCATAATTGCCTAATTGTTCTCACTACAGTATTACTGTCAATTTTCAGGTAAATAAATAATAATAAAAAAAAAGTTTTGCTTGGTATTGTTGTCAGATAAAAGAGGGACAACAAATGTGCTTCTTTTACTAAGGAAGAGTTAATCATTCAAAAATGAATGCTATTTAGTTTACGTTAAAGTCCAAGTTGCTTTTCTGAAATATGGAGTGACCAAGAAAGCCTAGTTAAAGAAATAGACTGAAATAGCTTAACTGAAATAGACATTCATATTCAAAGGTCTTGTGCATTTTAATTTATATTTATGGCATGTTGGAGCTATACAAGGTTTAGCTAATTTTTTAAGGGTGTAATCAGTAAAAAAAAAAAAAAAGTCCAAATAAATTCTTAGCAAAACAAATAAGATCACCCTAATTTGTCATCTAATTGGCCGGTAATTATGTCATAAATCATTATGACAATGACAGGTAGCTCCAATTATGCATGTCATGGTTGGGACAGCGCATTGTCAGATGCTGTCATTCTTAGATATTAAACTGCATGAAACTCACCTTGTTTATTCAGTGTTAAAGCTGTCAAAGGCAGATAATTGAAGAATTTCTTATCTGAAAAAAAAATCTATCAATTTCTCTAAAGTGCACCTTTTATTTTTCTGATTGACATTGAAGCCATAAGTACTATGATTACATAATAATTAGAAATCTATCCATTAATTGTTTCACTCCATTCTGTTCAGGGGTCATGTGGCCAGCTGGTCAGCCAGGGAAATGTCAAAGTGGATGAACTCACCATATGTTTCTAATGTTTATTCATACTGTACATTTCCACCTTACTGTACATTTATTCATCATGCTTTAATTTGACATTTTTCTTCATGGAGTATCGCAGGTTTGTTTGTGTTTGCACCCCCCCCCCCCTACACACACACACACACACACTGCACAACCAGAAAAAATTATATCTGTTTGAATTGTAGAAAATCAGCTTTTACATGTTTTGCAGAGAGTCTGTTTTAAACTTGTGTTGCAGAGGCAATTGTTGGGGGCCACTTGGTCTTTAAACGCAATACCAGACAGAAGGAACCCTGCTGAAGTATGCCTTGTCTGACGTTCCCTCCTCTTTTGCACTGTGCATTTGCATTCTGGGTGCGTCTTATAGCCGACGGTGACAGCTATTTAGCATTGTATTTGAATAACTTTAAAAAGACCTCTTCAAAAGAGCGCAGGGATGGTAACAAGAGTAAGAACTAATAACAGATGGTGTTGAAACTCCATGTTCTCATCAGGGGGTATTGCAAGTCCTCATCCTTTTAAGCTGTGAATAATGAAGTGTGCTTCACATACTTGGTTTATCAAGCTCTAAACATCGTAAAATCTGATCAAGGCAAGTTAGAGTAAGTGGAACCGATCATTATGAATAAAATGTATCAAATGAATAAAGATCTGTAACCCTGAAATGTTTTTATTGGCCCCCTTACTTGAAAAGAGGAGGCGCTGCAAGCATTTACATCAGTTTATCAGAAAAAGTAACTGTACCAAATCACTATGGTACACAATATATAGCACAAAAGTGTACCCATAACAAAATGTTTCTCAAGTATGTCAACAGAAACATTTTGGTAAATAGATCATGGCCCAAACAAAAAAGACAATGTTTTAGAAGTTGTAAAGGTAGTCACAATGTCTCTGAGAATAAGTCTACTCCCACGCCGGAAATGTAGCTTTACATTTCAATTTAAAATCATTTTAAATTGAAGACGGTGCTCTTTGTGTTGCATTGTATTCAGGGAGCTCTGTGAGGGAGAATCTCAGCTTGGCGACTGCAGCTCTGAGGTGGAGCTGCGTACGAAAGGTAATGCTCAGTGAGAGCAAGCGTTTTGGCAGCCCCGGATGGCAGCCATGGGAGATTAAAGAATTTGCCAACATGCATGAATGAAACAGCAACACTCCATGTTTGTTTTTGATGAGGGGAATGGCATTGTAAGCTCAAGAATGTAACTTTTACATAATACTGCCCATATCTGGAATTGTATTTTTTTTTTCAACAGCTAGGAAAAACTTTGCAAACATACAGAGCTTGAACTTACTTGTTGTCTTCATTCCAAAGGTCTCCCTGCTCTGCATCATCCACAGTCTCTTGACCTTATCTCTGTAATTACATTCTCGTGCATCGTGGCAGCAAGTGCCACACGTAATTGGACTGTTAGACTTACGCCTGTTGTCTGCGTCTTTTCGTTTACTGTTACCTCCTTCGCACTACCCCTCAAACTTTGTAATCATTCCATTTGCTTTTTAAACCAATGTATCCACTTATTTCTTAGTGTTCTCAGCCGTCCCCTTAAGACTCACTATTTCTGTTGCTCGTCTCCCCTCTGTTTATGGAGACGGCTGTCGCCAGGCAGTGGGTGGTGCAGACAGAGGCAGGGATTAGAGGTCACTTCACAAGTGTAGCTACTAATTACCAGAATTGTAATGAATATTTTCAAAGGGAGATGCTGTGGACACACAATTCAGACCCTTCATTTCATCTTGTGTTTTTTTTTTTTTTTTTTTTTTTTTTTTATTTCTAGCCGCTTCTCCCTCAGATCTTCTCCAAAAACACTCGGTGACTTCTATTTCCATGGACACAGGCGCCTCCCCGCACCTGCGTGAGCATGTTTTGCAACACGAGCCCCACTTGGACACATCCACATTGTTGTTTCATTCTAGAGATGACATTTAATTCCACGCGTGCAGCTTTTCCGGGATCAGTTTTCAACATTTATTACACCTGCTGACCTTAAAGTGAGGTCTCTGAGATGCAAAATTGTCCACTTATGTCTAGCATTAGGAACAAGTACAACTCTGTGCAATCTCTTGTTTCTCTATTTCTCTTTCTCTTGTTCAGATACACACACAAATGCAAAATAGCTTGGAGTTGAATGCATTGCTTTCCTCCCTGAATAAGAAATATGCTCTTAAAGTAAAGCTCTAAAAAACTTTATTTTTTTCTGAAATGCACTTTAAATAATAGATTTTAATTTTAGCCAGTTAAAAATGAGAAAATTAGCACAGATACTAACAATTTACTGACCTCAACATATCAAATGCTGCAACTAATACTAGCATCTATTTTCTGGTAATTCTACATCACTATTTGACCATATATACAACACTGAACATTCATCTTTTGATTGTTAGTTGAATGTTATATATGTAAAAACATACTAATTTGAGAAGGTGATATCACAACAAAAAAATAATCTGCCCCATCCTAATGCAGAACAGAATTTGCCACACAAAATACATATATTGTTGGAATTATATGGAGTTGAAGATTTAAAAAAAAAATCCATTTATTATTTTATGATTTATTGTCATTCCAATTGAAATGGTTCTTTAACAATATGGCTATTAGCTTCCCTTCTCTTTTCTTTAGCTGTTGTCAACACATTGGCGGATGCATCAGTTACCAGTTTACAGCCGATTATGGTCAAATTCAGCTCTAAAACTTGAACGAGATCTAGTCAGGTCAGTTCCTCTCACATATGTGCAGGTTTTTGTCCCGGCTAGTTGTACTGACTGCCCCCAATAAATGCAGATTGGTGCAAAATTAGGCAAAAAATATCTTGTGGCGTGGTCTTTAACTTTAGACAGCTATATCATTTTCAAACAAAAACATTTTAGTTGAAGAATCGACTTACCGGTACCGTATTTGGACATTAACACACCAAAGAAATATCATTAAAAAAAAAATGTTTGGTGCTTTTATTGCATAGAATGTCTCTCAGGCTTTAAATATAAAAATCTGAATGAAACTTTTGAAATTTTTCTGATGGTGGAGCCGATACAGTTTCATCCTGCCAGCTTAATCCTTTAATTTGCCTTCTGAATCTCAAGCCATCGCTTTCAGACAGATCACCATAACCTACTGTGCAGCGAAGGTGTTCAGTAGAACCTTTGATTTGCAATTTCAGTCTGTAAGTACATCTCTTCCATTTCCAACGTCTGAGAGTATCGGCTATAGGTGGCTCTTCTTGTGTGCAGCATGTGCATGAGGGGTTGAAAAGTAATAAAAAGAGAAATGTCTCTTTTCAGGTGATGATATTGCAGTCTTGATTGATGCATAGTTCTGCCTCTACCGAGGAATCAATGACATGGTTGCCGGTATGAATCAAGCTCACAGCTGTCAGGACAGTGAAGCACAGCTTGGCTAAGAACTGAGACAGGTGGATGGATTGTTTTAAGCAAAATTAAACAACTGTGGATTGCAAGACATATTGAAATGTTTATTTCATTTTATTTTCTTTGGTGAGGGAATGATGACCATAATAGAGGCTGAGTAAACATTTTGTCTTTTTCAGGGAGATATTTTCTAAATGAAAATAATTTTTCTTTGCATAACATCTTTAGTTAGCAAAATGTAAAAACTGATTAAAGTAGGTTTTTAATACAAAGGGATTGATACAAGAAACACTGAGACGTGAAGCCCACTTCTTTTTCTCTCAAGCACTGCTTCACACTGTCTATTATCTGCCTTAAAATGAAGAAAAGCTATTATAGAATCAAGAAGTGTATGCTATAAACCAAAGAGCTCCTTTTATGACATCATAGTTACTCAAGTATCAATTTTAGCTTTTGTGCAAAAATAACTGGAAAGCATACATTTATCTGACTGGGTGTACAGACCTTAAAAAAATGATCTACATTCAATGCATTATAGCGCTTATATGGTTAATTCTTTTTTTGTATTACTGGTTTACTGAGAAGATAGATAACACATGTCTTACCGCATACCCCAGGGTTTATCAAATGCAATGCATGCATTACATATAAAAAATAAAAAATCGCAGAAAGAGGAAGATTCACTCATTTGTGACTTTCCAATAATTGGCCAAAAGTGTCTGTGTTCCTGTTTCACTCTTTGTGTGCTCCAAATGCAAATCCTGAGAAGAAGCTGTTCAGTCATCACTGTAGATTTTAGTCAGTTAAAAAGCATCTCGACACAATGAGTGAGCATTGTTTCAAGAAACGTAGGGGTTGGAAATAATATGTCTTTCTTCTAAGTCTATTAAAAAAACTCTTATGAATGAATCTGCATACACTCATCTTTGATCTTTTGATTGTTGTATTTTTCAAATCCAAATTGAAATAAAGTGTCTCGTGCGGTGGATCATATAGAAGGTGCTGCAAAAGGGCAAGTTTTGTCCAAATTTATGGTTTCATTCTTATTTTCATCAAAACTCAAGGAAAAGCCACAGTGGAAATTGGCTCATTTTAACAATTTGGGAACACTGTTTTCACATACTAAATAGATTTATTTTCATGTGCTCATAAATAATGACAAAGGCAAATTATTTATTTGATCATATTCGGATACTGACTTTATATCCAGTAAAGTTTTAGAAGAACAAAAAAATAAGATTTGTTTTGCATCTGCCTTCTGAAAGTCTCACGTCTTGCCTCGTGAGCAGACAAATCTTCAGATCCCCCTACGCAACTTTTTTTTTTATTTTAGAAATAAGTGCTTTATGGAAAACAGTCAAATAACTGCAAGCCCAGACATTGGAAACTGATGGTCATTTTAATATCTGCGTTTCACTATTACCAGCAAATTATAAAAACAGGTGCTGATCATTTTGCTGTTTTTCCTTTCTAAAACGTTTTGGCCCTTTTGTGCCAACTCTTTTTCAGTCCAAGCAGGATACTCCAACCATGCCTTGACTGCATCTACACCAGGTACATGTTGTACTTCCAATCAAGTGACTTGCATCAAAAGATTAAAAATGGTCTTTTGTAGGGAAATATCTTTATGCCACTCAAACAGATGACATCCTTGTTGCTTCTAACTAGATTGTAATTTGTTGCATTTTCATTTACTTCTCTTTTTCTCTGGTTTTGTGTTATTTGTTATGCCAATATTTTTAATAACATACCTTTCCACTCTTGGTAATTGACTACACTGCAAGTTAAATTTGTCTGCCAAACTTAATGCTAATAATTATGGAAAAACTAGAGAATTTAATTATATTTGATATTTGGACATTTTCAGGGTTGTATTTATTAATTGTTTTTCTAAGAATGTCTTTAAATACTGAAAACAAATCAAGTCTGTTAGAGTATTGTTGAATATATACAGTTAATGTTCACAAACCTGGTAATTTTAATTTACCCAAAAGATAGATTGTTATAGGAAATGAGAAATATGACATGTCCAAAAAAAAAGCACTAATGAAGTTTATGTTCTGTTCTTGTGTTTGTTAAATTTTTAAAAGGTTATGCCATAAAAATGAAGCCTTCTCAATAATCACTAAAACATGATTGAATCAAATCCTTTTTGTAATTACTGAGCAGCTATTTGCATATTTCATTTGAACCACATAACACGTCTGATAATATTTTATCCCTGACGAAAAAATAGCAGTTTCTTTATTTAAAAAAAAAAAAAAAAATTGGTACATCTTTTATACAATTGTCTGAACAGCACATATGTTTTCATCAAACAGATTCTGAAGTCAAAGTTGAAACGCAATCAGATTCTTTGCATCATTACAATATTCATTATTCTTTTAGGCTCCTCATTCAGATCCTGTTGTGATAGATCCGTAACAGGAATCAGATCTCGCACATACAATCTGTTACATAGAAGCCGAAGCCTTTGATTCTGTTCCCTGTTGGCAACATCAGCTTGAATTTTGGGAGTGTGTGAATCCTAACAGAAGGGTCAAAGCTGCAGTGGGAAACAACATGTGTGGGACACATCAGAAAAGATTTTCAGCTTTGATATTCAGATCAGCCAGTGCCCTGCTGAAAAGAGGCTTAGTATAGCCACAAACTGGAGTACATGCATGAAAAGGCATATTGACTCTGTACAAACTAAACACACGCAGGGATCTGATTGCTTTAATCTTACTTAATGACTCAGAGTAGGACCAAGGTTGAGGTTTCATGAGTATAAATGTATAATTTTGAGCTACAGCGTGCTCAATTTATTCAGTAATAAGAGAAACTCATCATTCCTTTGCCATTTCCTTTCCAGGTATCGTCCAACTCTTTTAACAACTGTGTTATAAAGGAATTGATGAACTCCTTGAGGTTGTTTTCAGATGCATTTATTGACTCACACATTGCAGATAATCTATGTCTGACAGAGAGCTTTTTGTATTAGTGCACATTAAAGTCTTTGAATACAATTTGACTTCTTCAAACAGGTAATTTGTATCATAAAAATATCTATGTGGAAACAAGTTCCCTACTGAAAATAAAGAATGACACATTTCCTGTTTGAATTTAAATATGGTTTTCAGTAATTTGCCTGTGTAGCTCAAGACAGGACAGGACTTCAATCGTAAATTATTTAAATTACACCTGAGCATAATGAAATTTGACTTCTTTTTATTTGTTCTCTCTCTCTCTCACAACTGGAAGAAAATCTGTCCACCCTTGTTTTGTCCACCTATTCAGTATATGCATAGGTCAGCCAAGCTAACTTGTGAATAAGAACCCCCCAATGTGTTGTCAACTTTCTAAAAAAACAAAAAAAAAACAAAAGAACACCATAAGCTTTTTCTGCAGTTTGGACTACATTAAATCTTATATTATGTCGGACAACGTTAAACAGCTTTTGATCCCCATGTGCATCACTGAGTACCAACAGCTGATTACGCTTCAGTCGGTTCACTGGCTTCTCCTGCCTAAACAACTGCGGTAGTTCCTGACTTTTTACAGTCAAGGCTGTAGTTTTTGGAGATGCTTTGACCCTGTAGTCTATCAATCAAAATCTGGGTCTTGTCAAAGTTGGTCCAATCCTATACTTGCCCATTTTTACACTTCCAGCACATAAACTTCAAGGACAGAATCTTCAATGGCTGTCTAATACATCCTACTGACACCCAGGTGCTATAACAACATAATCAATGTTTTTCCCTCCACCATTCTAGGGGGTCAGTAAATCTCTCTTTTCTATAATGTATAAAAATAGTTTATAATTTTCCTGCAGCGTAATACTGCAAAGCTTATCAAGAGGACGTATTCATGTTTTACACAAATCAGAGTAATATCCCTTCTATAATTTTCATGTCATATTTAATTTTACTTGTTAAGGTTTCACCCACAGGAATTTTAGCAGTAATAGATCAGTGTGGTCTGCTCCCATCCTCTCTTTGTTTCAGTCTAATTTCCCTTGTCTAACCTAACTGCCCTCTACGTTTCCTGGTGGTATCTCATTAGAATACCTATTGCTCTATTTCTAAACAGACCGGCATCAGTGGGAGAGCTTTATTGTTAGCAAAGCAAGCCAAAAAAAAATCAAGTTACTGCTTATATTGACCCACAATATGTGTTTCTGACCCACAATGAGTCATGCAAGAAATTTCTAATTTAAAGAAGGGGTTACGTACATGTGCATAGTCCTTCACAACAGTCCTCGCATTGCAGACAAGTAGATTTTCTCTCCACATGCGTAATATCATGCATGCTGAATTTATAGGCAAAACGATCAGGCCTCCGGGGCTCAAAGGGCTGGCTTAGCGCCTCTCTGCACAGCCTCAGCTGCTATGGCCAGCATACGCTTGTGATTGGCTTGACAGCTTCATTAAAAAAAAGAGAAGGTGATTGCTTTCTGTTCCATTCTCGCAGCATGCATGACTAACCAGGCTCAGCTGTCAGTAGGAGGGACCCACTCGAGTTTCTTTCCATTGGATTTATGTCAGTTTTAATACAAAGCTCTTACATAAGGATGGCTGTACCTTTCACTGCTGTCCTGTTATCTCAGGATTTTAACAAAGATGTTCACCGTGTTTACATGCACACAAAAGAACAAAATTGTAAACAGTTCCTTTTAAAAGTTTTTGTATCCCTGGAACTTTTTTTTTTTTTTTTTGGCATTTTGAAGAACTACAGTCACAAATTTTAATGTGTTTAATGTGAAATAATTTTTGCATATTTGACGGAAGAAAATGGATGCATGGTTTTCAAAATATGTGCACCAGCACATCTCAAAACAATGTTGTTGTTTTTTTTATTATTTCTATTCATACCCTCTACTTTGATACCGAAGAATAAAATTCATTGCAAAACGTTAGTAAACAAATTGCATCATGAAGATCAATGTTCATGTCAGATAGGTCAGGGATAAAGTTGTGAAGAGGAGGGATACGCTGCAGACCAACATCACAAGTTTTAAACATTTAATCACATATGTGACACTCATTTGGTCAGATGGTTTACGTTAAAAATATTGTGTAGAGAAAATGTAACATTGCTAATCACCCTGACTACACAATGCATCATGCTGTGGTGATGCATTTAGCAGATGCAGAAAAGTTGATCCAAGTACATGGGAAATGGAGGAGCTAAATTAAGGCAAATCATGCAGGGTAAAAAAAAAAAAAACAATGACAAAAAAGCTCATAGTTAAATGGTATAGATAAAATTGTATTCCTGAGTATAATTACTCCTTCATACTCCAGAAATGATGTTTCTGGAGTATGAAGTCACGGCTTGAAAATTGCAGGTCACAGATACTCTCTAACCAATTTGCCTGTGCTTGAGCATCACTGCAAAAATGACATAGTCTATACCCCCCAATGACTTCCTGATGCAATTTCAGTGGCAGAAGGAACTTTGAGATGAAACAGAGCAATAAATTCACTGTTAGCAGGAAACAATCTAAATGTTTCAAACTTCATTACTTTTTCAACTCACATCTCTCAGATATGTTTTTTTTTTCTTAGAAACTGATTTTAATTATTTGTCTTCTGTTGTTCTTTTAGGACTTTCCAATCTTTTTTTTTTATCTGCATAGTTTCACTAAGAAACTCGTTTAGTTCTTATCCTTAAAATTAAAGCACAAATCTAATCTCCTCTGCTTGTTCTAGCTTATTCTGACTACCATAAGAAGTAAGGCCTGCGTTTGAAGAAAAATCAAAGTTTAATCTCTTTTTTTCTAATCGTACAGCCATTACACAGTTGATTACATAGCTCTATCTAGCAAAATACTATTTTTTTTCTTCATTTACAATTTACATTTCTCCAAAGGGCTATTGAATGGTGAGGCTTCTGTCTTTGATCATCACACTCAGCTATCAGTTGAATGTTTTGCAGAGACCTAGTTTCACTAAAGTAAAGTTTTCAACTTTTCTCACAAAGTTAACCCTAATTGCTGACAAATTCTGATAAAATATTACTTGGCATTTAGTTTTTAGAATAGAATATAGTGTTGAATTTCCATTTCTGATTTACAGAAAGCACAGGAACGTCTCCATGACTGGCTAGGTCAAAAAAAGGACGGGTAGGTCTTTTCTGTGGATTTAGCAGAGCCACACCTCTGACACAAACATAAAATGTAGCATTGTTATCTTTTCTCTTTTCTATGAAGTGCTTTTTTTTTTTTCCATACGGAGGATTTAGAATTGGAAGTGTATGTGCATGAGCGGTGAGAGTCAAAAAATATTGGATTCTTGCTGTGACAATCAAACGACAGAAGAATGCAGTTTACAGGAAAGAAAGAATAGTGTAAAAATGTACACCACTTGACTTCAGCAAGCTACTCGCCGCATGCAGAACCATTCTAAGAATGACATTTGTTATTTGAACAAATTGTTGTTACCCCAAACACCTGCTATTAGGTTCATTTGCATAATCTACAGACCACAATGCATACTAAATGACCAGCAGTCATTTAGAGAGATTTAAAGCTTGCTGATCACTCAAAGCAATTTTACGGTGCAACTCTCATTCACCACTGTGCTCACTCAAACATGCTCACACATCGGAAAGCAGATCAGTGTAGATTGTGGGGTTCAATGTCATGCTTATGGAAACTTTGACATGTGCTGGGAGGAAGATGGAATCAAACGCACAAGCTCCTGATTGCCAGAGAACTACTTCTTCCACCCTTCCTGCTGAGCAGTAGTGTGCATGTAGATGTTGAGCATAGTCTTTTCTTTTCTTTTCTGGTATCTTAAGTAGATTATTTCGAGAGGAAGATGGGTTTATAAAATGCTTTATGTACACAACAAAAGAAATGTTGTCTGTAAATCAAGGTCTAAATTATATTGAAACCTACCTGGCAAAAACAAGTAGCATAAAAAAAATAAAAAAAAAAAATCACAAAATCATCACATCATGCCCTGATCTGAAAAAAAAAAGAGAAACCAAGTCACTAAAATCTATCAATCTGGAAGAGGTTGCAGAATCACTTATGTGGCTCGAGGGCTCCAGCAAATTAATTTGCTCTGCTGGAGCCCTAGTCGATTTGTGGATAATTTGTCATTATCCACAAATCGACAAAATATTGAACAGTGGTACCAGCCTACCAAAGCTACGTCAACGCCACACTGCAGACCTATCTAGAAGGTCATCATGGGACCCAGAACAATGTCTAATTGCAGGAGGCCCCACTTGCCTAACAGCCAACATTCATGATTCAAACAACAATAAGATAGTTCTTCCATGTTTTCTAATGTTCCATGTGTGTTATTTACAACCAACTTGTTACGTGGCTGTTACGTTTCTGAATCAATTGGGGGTTGATGCACTTTGTTGGTGCATTAGAGTATAACATATAAATTCACCAGTGCTTCAGAGAGATCAGACTTTTGACTGGTGCTTGACGGGATTTGAACCCAGGACCTTCTAAGACACCAGCACTGCCACTTAACCAGTTTGCAGTCACCGATCTCACCTAATAAAGAAAATCAAATGCAATGTTCCACCAGTTACGAAGAAAGTGGATTTGAATTTATCACTTGTAACATAGAGGTTGTTATTCAAGCAACCCATGGCTTCATTTAAAATTCTCGCATTTCGTAATTACATGGCTTTCCTAATCTCGTGTTTCAGACAGTCAGAGAGACAGCTGCTGAAGTGTTTCATTCTTATCTCTTCTGCCCGCTGCAGTTTCCTCTCTGTCTTTGCTCACTTCTCCTCCATCTTCCTCAAGTTATATGTCTGGCATGTGTGGTGACAGCGAGTCCTTGGCTCACATTGGCTCTACTTTTCAGAAGATAGAGTACATGCCAAGAATTATCAGAGCTAGGTCTGCACTGACTTTTTTGTTTTGGCAGAAGCCTACCTTTCAATGTGTCATTGCAGCTTTGCCCACAGTTTCAGACAGGCTGCTTAGAGCAAAAATATCTCAGTGTCTCAACCACAGCTGTTTTATATAAACGTGTCGCAAAACCAAATTCTTCCGCACACGAGCCTGGATTTAACAGGCTACACCTTGGATTGGTCAAACCATATATCTGCAGTTGGACAGTGAGCTCTTCTTCTTGTGGACCGCTAGGCGAGTGATATGTAACTATGTATCTCATATTGCAGCACAACTTCAAACACAAACCGAAGCAAATTCCAAAAATCAGTGAGTAGATAAAACAAAAGACAAAAGTAGAGAAGAGGATGCAAAGTAAGAGTTTCAGCAAAAAGGTTATTCAGAGCATTTACTACTCCTCTAAAACGTCACAATTTAAATCAAATTATTCCTGATGTTTGTGTTAAATGTATTACAGATAAAGGCGCTCTTTTCCATTTGCAGAGCTTCAAACTTACTATGTTCATCTTTCGCTTGACTGAACAGGATGTGCCAGTGGACAGTAAACTCTGCTTGCCGCACATTTTTCCTGATGGCTTCAAATGACCTCCAAAGAGAAAGAAGCTTGTGAGTGTTTGCCTTTTACAGGCTCCGAACTGGAAGAACACAGAAAGACCAAAGATAAACGAAAGGATAAAACTATTGAGCAACAACCTGGCAATGGAAAAACTGACTTACGTAGCTAAAGGGAAGACTTCAAAGATATTTGGTTTCTCTTCCTACGTCTTTTTATGTTGTTTGTATGTCGGTGTAGCAGAAAAATTCTAATAAAGATTTCGGCAAAATTGTTAAGAAGGGTAAAATACGAATCTGTAGTGTTACTAGTGTTTGTCGTAACCTGAATATCTGAAAAAGATTAAGTTAAAACTGATTTACACTTTGTGGAGATTCATTTATAAAGTGTTTATTTTCATTTTCTACATGTAGCAACAATAACACATTCAGGGTTTTTTTTTCTTTCATAAGTGACTTTTTTGGATTTTTTTTTTTCATACATTTTTAACACTTTCCCAGAGTCAAGACTGTAAATATAACATTTCTACATCTAAAGCTCTTGATAAATCTGCAATGATAGAAGTGGTAAAATATTTAACAATGTGCCTGTGAAAACTCAGTCACCACCTGCCCCTCAAACACACTCAAAACTTATAAAACAGTTTTCTGACTAAAATAGCAAAGTTAGGCTGGATTGTCAGCTGAGACTACAATTTCCCCCGAGTCACCAAAGAATAATACGTTCAGCAGAAGTAATTCTCAGCATCACCTTTAATCTCTGGGAGATTTGTAGCTGTGTACTTACCAGCCTACAGTATCAGTGGCATGTCAGCCACGTTTATTTTGGATGGCAGTTGCAATCTCCTCCCGTATCAAATGGTGGGTCAATCCATATCTCATTTCTCTTTTCAAAAAGTATAATTTTTTTTTTTTTTTTTTTTAGGATTCACAATGCATAGAAATAAATTTAGCTGTTTTAATATCTTGGATGGCTTATTTGATAGCACACCTGTAAAAAAAAAAAAAAAAAAAAAAAAAAATTAATATTTCAAAATTTTTTTTTTTTTTTTTTTTGCTTCCAAAGCTGCAGCATTTGAATTCAATGCCATTTCACACTCTGAAGCATTTATTAGTCATATTCTTATCTCAGCTTTTACTCCAAAATCTTTTTTTCCTTCTCATACCCGTCTTTGTTATTATTATTCACTTTTTTCCCCCCTGCGATGGCTCTGAAGCAGGCCTTTCTTGTGTGATTTACTTTCTATTAGGGGATTAAAAATCAATTATGCAGGAAGCCATGCGTAGGCGTGATTATAGCTGCGCATGACGGCACCATTCATCACAGGACCACTCATCTCTGCAGCCGTTAGCTACACAACACACAGGGACAGCCGTCCTTTACCGCGAACTCTGCCCCTCGTCTTTTAACCAGTCTAAATGAAGTAGATCCGCATTATATAATGAAATGAATAATTTGTCCAGTTTTGCAGTGAAAAAAAAAAACAAACAAAAAAAAAAAAACACTAAAACGAAAGTGAAAGTTTCTCATAATAAATTCAAATAATTTCAGATTGTTTTTGTAGGATAGATTCAGAGGCTTGAAAATGCCTTTAGAAATGTTCCAAGGTTTATTAAATAAATCTCCATCCACTGTGTAATATTTGGATGCCGTCACTAACCATTGGGATGGGTTAGTTATGCTTGATCTCCCCATCCCAGTTAATGTTACAACCAATTTCAGTTCAACAAAATAGTTTAGGATAAATTGTGCTATGTTCCAAACGTATTTAACTCAAAGTAAGACATTTTTGTAATCTCTGACAATATATTCTTTAAATATATTTACATGTGCATGTTTTGATTTGAAAAGTTAAAATGTGCAGTATACCATAAGGAAACCGACACTGTGAAAAAGGATTTTCCCCCCTTTATGATTTCTTCTGTGTTTGCTTTTTTTTTTTTTTTTGTCACACTTAAATCTTGTCAAATCTCAGATAATCAAACAAATCTTCATATATCAAGCAAAAAAAAAAAAAAAAAAAAAAAAAAACCTTAAAATTTTTAAATCAAAAGTTCATTAAAAGGGGAAACCATTCTGAAAACATAATATTCCTTCTTATTATTAATGAACTGTCATGAACTCCCGGTAATCATGAAGTGTGATTAGCTACATTTTTTGGAGGGAAAGTACTCTCAGAGTAAACAATCAAATAATTTAATTAGACCACAAACCAGGTTAGAAAGTGTTTCCCTTTTGATGTTCTGCAGAATTTTAGTGACAAAAATGTTTCTTTCTCCCACACTGCAACTACTAAAACCTATTTAGTTTCACTGGGTCAATGATTATTGTCTTAAAAATCGATGCTCATTTCTGCTTCCTGGTTACTTTGAAGAATGACTCTAAAATGTTTCACTTATACTTCATTTACATTCAAATGATGTCTGTCCATACCATTTGTTGAAAAAAATGACACAATCCATCATAATTCCAGGTTTTGCTAAAAGTCCAAGGTGTCACTGGTAATTGGACAATTTTCATATAATATTTCTCAAATTTCTCTTTGAAACAATTTGTAAAGTGCAGCTTTCCATGTCCTTGCTTATAACAACATGATGTTCTTTGCACTTCTGGATTCTGGACACTCCCTTAAACACTCAGAAGCTCAGATATGTATCTGTAACCATTTCCACCAGAACAGTAGAACTGCAAAGCTCTGGAGAGATCTCTTTGATTTCAGCCGATGTAAGTTTTCTTGTTTAATACCGAGAAACCTTTCAGTTAGGATTAACTCAGCCGATTTTGTTCTAATGGGAGCAGGGTGGTTTAAAATGCTAACAGATTTTAGATTTTTCTTCACCTTCCAATACTTGTTGCTCTCAATTTCCCTCGTGTTTTCTATTCTTATATGTTATTTCGCTTTAAACCCCGTCAGCTCGTTTTTGGACTAATTTGTTTTGATTTCTTTGTATGTGTGAATTACTTGGGCTGTTACTCTAATAGCTCCATTAGAAATATTGTAATTAAGAAAAACACTTGACGTGTGCTTTTTCAGCTGAATGAGTTTTTTTTTTTTTTGTAAATTTAATGTGTGTCGCATTTACCTCTTAGCTGTTGCTGAACAGCTTTACTCATACCATTACTCCTGACGTCATGCCCTTCAGAATAAATTACACAGAAATGAAATGAGAGTGATAAACCATGTATTATTTCCTTTAGTGGTATTTGTTGCTACGTGTAGTAATTACTTTTGACTTTAACATGCAGTCTTTTAGTCAAATATGGCCCACAGATTCTTGCTGTACCTCAATAACTCATATTCCACACTGTCAGCTTCTCAAATGTTTTTTAATTTATTTTATTATTATTATTATTATTATTATTATTATTATTATTATTATTATTATTATTTCAGTACACTTCTGGAATAGATATATGAAGCAAAGGCATTTTGCCCTTTGCCCACTGAGAGTCCTTTTGAAAAACTTTTTAAAAACTATTGTAGAGTTTTAAAGCTATACTGCAGTGTGCTGAGGAGAGAGCTGCAATCCTTGTAAGGTTGACGGGAAAAACCATTGGGTGATAAAGGTAGTCTTTTAGCGAGGATGCATTCTGAAGGCCCTGGAGGCCTGGGCACAGGAGGTGCACTTAAACAAGCCCCTTTTCATCCTGACATTCTATCATATTCAAAGCCAACCAAGTCTGTATAAGACACATCCTACACAGGTGCAGTTTTGCATGACAGACGACACAAGATTCCTTCCTGTCCCAATCTACCTCTCACCAAAGAAAGAGCTGGAGACGGAACAGCGAGAGTCATGCAAATGTAACATTTTGTCTCCACATTTTTTTCTTTTTTCTTTTCTCACATGTTAAATTTTCCCAAAAGTTCTTCATGGTGTCATTAACTTTAGTGGGGTTTTTTTTTTATATCTCTGTAAAATATTTAACTATACAAATTTGTAAATAAAATTTATTTGTTTATTCATTCATTCTTTAGTTCAAATTTACTCCTATTAATAGTGTTGCATTGTTTTTTTTGTTTTTTTTTTTGTTTCACAGCATCACCTGTTTCTTGAGGGCAAAGACTCAACTGATCAAGGTTTTGCAAAGTTTTTTTATAGCACCACTGATCAGACCCCCTGCTGCATTGACACTTCCTCGTAGTCTAGTTCTAGGCTTCAAAACATAGCTCACAAAAAGCCGTTTTTATGGGAGGGGAACAATGACTGCGAGGCAGAGCATCTGATCTGAAAAGCCTTCAGTGGAGGTCACATCTACAGGAGTATGCAACTTATTTTATAAAAAGATTTTTTTTTTTATCTGAGAGTTGTGAATTTTTATATCGAACCAAGCTCAGCCCATGCAACTATTTTGAGCATAAATGTTCAGTTGAAATAGTATAACCATTTTTTTTTTAACTAGCATGCACTGCAATGTCAAAGCTGGGCTGCATGTAGCATATTCTGCATCACATGAAACTTGTCAGAGTTTAGCGGAAGATGGAAGTACAAGACAGTCCTAGAATAAAACCTCTTAGAGGTTGCAAAAGACTAAATATTGGGGCAAGGGTTGACATTTCAGCAGGACTATTTGAATTTGGTCTAGACTGCAACATATACATATACATGTGTTTTAGAATGGCCCAGTCAAATTCAACTGAGAATCTGTGGCAAATCTTGTAAATGGATGTCCTCAGGTTGTTCCAACCATACTGAACTTGGAAAAAGTAATGGTGAGCATTTTAAAAGTTACTTGTGGACCCTAACTGCATTCTACAAATGTTTGACCACATTATTCTGATTTTATTTATGAAAACATTCCACATTATCACGTTACGCTACTTTGTGCTGGGCTCTTAAATAAATACTTTAGAAATGCAAATAGAGGTTTGTGGTTGTGATCTGATGAACTGCAGGATAATGTGAATGCATGGAAGGCTCTGCTCTAAAGCTGCGTTATTGCAATCAGGTTCTGCTGTGTTATTTATCACATTCAAAAGATGTTTTAATTGTCTCTGAAATTCTTTGAAGTAGATGCAGATGTTTGCCTTCCCCATTGTACAAACTGATAATATTTGTATTTTAATAACTACCCAGTGTTGTCACAACAAGGAAAGCAATGTTAACCCTCTCAGTGCTAGGATTTTCACTTCCCTTTGTTTGCGCATTATATGCACTCACAGAAGCACTCTCTCACACACACACGCACACACACACACACACACCTACACACACTCAACCCCCACTCACGGCTGCAAGAGTCCAGACTTGTGGAGAATGGCACGTCTGTTTACTCTGAAAGGTTCAAAGATAATTTACCTGGATTAGAGAAGCCATCTGTGCCTGCCATCCCAGATTGCTTTGGAGGTGTCTCAATAAATACTGAGTAGGCTTCCCGGTAGACAGTGCAATAGAGATTTGAACCAGAGCACGGTTTAATGCCCCTTTTTACATCGGTTTTTAAAGGGTGACCGCTAGTAAGATTGCTGGACCTCTGCTCAGAACGGTCCTGACGAATCTTGGTGTTTGTTCTGCTCCTGATCATAAAAATGGCAGTGAAGATGGAAGTTTGAAAAAAAGTTTTTTTATTTTTAGAGAGGCTTTGTATGCAATTACATGGATGAGTCAAGATACTAAAATTAGTATATCTGTTTTGTTTTTTAGGCACATTAAATCTTGAAACTAATGCAAACCCCGGTGTGAAAGTTTTCAGTTTCAGGTTTGACTTCTGATATCCATTCGTCGGCTGCTTTCTTACACAATGCTACATTATGGTTGGGACCCATTTTGCCATCAGAGCTGCCCTAATTTTTCAAGGCATAGAGTCAACAAGTTGTCAGAAACATTCCTCTGAGATTCTAGCAGTGGTGGGAAGTAACAAACTACAAATACTTCGTTA
>NW_015113587.1:28320-31130 GCF_001443285.1 Poecilia latipinna
AACTTTCCTTTTGTGGCTAAATGAATACAATGTAAATGAACAACTTTTATTTTAATTTATTAAACCCTGTAAAGCCCACACCATGAAATAACTGACAGAACATTCCAATTCTTTGAAACTGGAGCCTTTATTGGTCCCTCTGAACAAACAAAAACTTTTTTTTTTTCAAATATCATTTTCCATATACGAGTTTCATTTTGTATCATATTTGATACATCGGGTCACAATGCTCAAAGATAATTTTTTCTTGAACAAACAAAAACATAATAAAACATAAATAATTGTTAATTCCAAACATAAAAAGTGCTACAACAATGCAGCAATAACAAATCCACCAATGGAACTGGCAGGGTGGCAGTCTCGAGAACATAACATTTCAGTCATTTTCTACACATATTGTGGCTCACAACCTTTTTATTTTGCATTATGATAGGCTTGGAAACAGTTTCTGTCCTTGTTCAGACAAAGATGCACTCTGCATTTCTCACAGAACACATGGGCAAAGTGGCCCACACAGTGCTTGCATCTCTGTCGGGTTTCCCATGTTGGGAAATGATTGAGGCCATCCTTTCTCACATCAGGGGGCAACTCAGAGGTTTTAATCCTCCTAGGAGGGGATGGCGTTGCTTCCGGAGAGGACAAAGGTCTGCCACACTTTTTGACCTTTCGTGCACTTGTGAGGGCAGTGGCAACAGAGGCCTGAAACCTTCGCAGGGGCAGGTGTTTCTGTCTGGGCTGCAGTTTCTCCAGGTCTCTTCTGTAGCAGATCCATGCATTGATTACTGCCACTGTGATGGTGTGCCACCAAATATAGATGTACCATCTTTGGGATCTGAAGCTGAACTTGTACAGTGCAGAAAGCATATCAAGAAGGTCAATGCCTCCCATAAACCTGTTGTAAGTGTCAACAATGGCCGGTCTGGGAACCATTATGTGGGTTTTGGCTTTTCGATCCCAAAGGTTCACACTGCCCAGTGGTTCAACACCAACAAAAGAAGAGAGCAGGTTCACAGCTTTGTTGTCATACCGTCTCACAATGATGTCGTTTTCCTGGTTTACTCTGAAATGCAGTGACCCTCTTCCCTTTTTCTTCAGTTCTTTCTCATCCATCAGTTGGCAATTCTTCACCCTGTTCATTCGGACTGTGCCTATGTANTAGANTCCTCTTTGTTTCAAGTGCCAATGGAACTGACGTAAAGAAATTGTCAGCAAAAACTTTGTGATTCTTTCCTGCTGGCAGGGTTGAGGTCATTTTCAGGACAACATCTCCTGTAGCACCAACATCAGATTTCTCTTGGTCAAGATTTCCTCCCCTTTGGCACACATCAAAGTCATATAGATAGCCACTTTGCCCACCACGTCCCCACATCTTGAACCCCCACTTGTGAGGTTTTCCTGGCATGTAGCACCGTAGATGTGATTTTCCTTTGAAAGGCACCATGATTTAGTCAACAGCGTGACATTCTTCAGGTGGTATGGAAAGAAAGCGTTAGCGTAGTTTCTCCAACCATGGCCTGAGTTTCCACACTTTATCTTGTTTTGCATCCTCAGACACATTGAGGTTATTCTGAAAGTGAATCACTGTCAGCAAATCCAGGAATCAACCCCTTGACATCACATCACAAACTGGGGGGTACCTTGTCTCCATCTCCCAGTAAGCTCGTACGTTGGGCATCTGTACTAACCCCATGTGCATATACATACCCAGAAGTTGCTCAATTTCTTGGGCATTTGTGTTAACTGACATTCCATTTTTCTGCACACTGTACAAGTTTGTTTCTTCTGCAATTTCTTGTAGCATGTCCTCAGTCACAAAATATTTGAAGTACTGACATGGTGTCCAGTCAAGCCTCTCTTCAGAGTCTTCCTCAACAGGTTCCACAAACTCAGGAGACGGGGCTTCAAACTGTTTTTTTCCCCAGCGATACTCCTTCCTTTTCACTTTGCTCTTTCCCGACTGCTTTGGTGTTTTGTCCTTTGGGATTTCTGGTGCTTCATCATCATCATCCTTATCTGGGTTTTCCTCTTCTTCATCATCTCCGCTATCTGGGTGTTCCTCAATCCTTGCAGGAGTCCATTCCTTATCCTCATCCTCCCCTAGCTGCTCGATGTCACTTGAATTCCCATCCATAATCATATTCAGAATATCTTCAACAGTGTATGTCTTTGCCATCTAAAAAAAACACACAGGCACAAAAAACAGTGTTTATTTTATCTTTGAATTGGTCAGTTTTCAATGAAAATAAGCAAAAGGTGCAAGTTGCATATCTATTTTTAAGCTATAAATGTACCAAATTATGAACATGCAAACATCTCATTAGTTTATATGAAAAAAAGACTGTACATTGCTTGATGTGATGTAAAATACATGAAGTACAATAAAAAAGACAATTGACTGAGTTTTCGAGTTAACTGACCCACTGTATCAAATTTGATACATCACTTTTCAACACGGTTTTACAAAACGATTATGATAAAATACTAAGTAATTTTACATTGCATCAACTCAGTAAGTGTTCCTATTGATAGTTCACCCCAAAACAATTTTTTTTTCTTACCTTAGCCTTCTAAAATTGGCAAAGTTTTCCTGCTGAAAACGCATGTGTCCCAGTCCTTTGCCATGGCAGTCTTGTAGTATCAGTGGAAAGGCCTCTGGTGAGAAAGTTACTGCCCCCTGTTGGATTATCAGTGCACTACATGTGTCTAATTGTATACATCGGGTTTTTTAGGGAAATAAATGTCACACTGCTCATTTGGAGGTCTCAAAAACTCATGTATCATATATGATACGTTTGGCGTTATAGGGTTAA
>NW_015113587.1:34339-51723 GCF_001443285.1 Poecilia latipinna
TCCATATTGAATAGACAGAATAACACAGCTGTTGCAGATTTATTGAATGCACATCCATAACGCAGATCTCCCAAAGGTGCTCTTTTTGATTGAGATCTGGTGACTGTGGAGGCCTTTGCTCCACTGGTGCGAAACTATAGGGCAAATAAATATTCCCCCATCCCATGACAAAACCAACACCAACCCGAATCGCTGACGGATGCCAAGATGCACGGACGCCTTAATGTTGTTCATGCCTCGCATCTGAATTTCACAACACCAATCGGTTACTGTAAAATTTTGGAGAGCCTGTAAAAAATTGTGGTCTTGGTTTCTTAGTCTCAGCAGACAGAGAGTAGCTGGTAAGGTCTTCTTTTGCTACACCGTCTCTAGTGCAAAGGTTTAATGTGTTGGGCATTCAGAGATAGTATTTAGTATACTTTGGAATTGACAAAATCTTTGAGCTACTGTTGCATACCTGTTTTGTGAATCAGTTTGCCTATTCTTTAACAATATGATCAAGGCATTTTTCATCCACACATATACAGCTCACACAATATTTTCTCATTTGTCGTTCTTTTTTTTTCTTCTCAAAACCAGACAGATACCTATCCCTACTGGGATGTATTGTATCTATCCCAGTACATCCCAGTAGATCAACAAATATCAGTCTGATATTATGTTCAAAGTCACCAAAATCCCTTTCTTTCCCTGTCTGATGATAAGTTAAAGTAGCAGATTAGTGTATATACTCACATTTGTGTATGCTGGAAAAAGTATATGGAGTCAAAGCAATCGTTAAAATAATGGTAAACCTTCAATTTAGAGTTACAATAAATATTGTCAATGAGGCTTTCTTTACTGCCTTACTGTGCAAGAGCAGATCTCAGGACAAGGCTTGAAAAAAATATATAATAAAATTGTAACATTTCTGGGACCAGTTGTTTTACAGACTCAAAGAAACCACTCATCTTTGCAGAATGAATAAATTTGCAACCTCCTATTTGGGTCCCATCTAGAGCGGTAAATAAGACTGAACTGTTTTGGTGTTAACATTCCAGACGTCAAATGTAAAGCTTTTTTGTGTGGGAGCTGTTTGGAAGTAAATAAGTGGCTCAGACAGCTTTAGCCACTGGGAGAGTTCTAGCTGTATATAACAAAAAAGAAAAAAGAAAAAAAAAAAAAAAAAAGAATGATCAGATGAAGAAGAAGGTATTGATTTTTTTCAAAAAGCTGAACCTTGTGGTTTCTTGAAACATGCTGAGGCGCAGAAACACCTTCCCACCTTTCCTTCATGCTAACTAGCCAGATACTCTTTCAGAATCACCTTCATTCGCACGCATGAAAGTTAGATCAATTTAGACATTCAGCTCATTGTTTGTCTACTGGATCATAAGCAGGAGGTTGAGGGATATGTCACTAAACTAGTTCACGAGGCTTGTGCATGCTTTAGGAGCACATTGGATGCTCACTGTAGACAATGTCAAACAGTGCACAAATATTTAGACAGACTGCACTAAGCTGACAGGAAAGTTCTCCTTTGTTTAATCTTATTTATCTATCTATCTATTTTTAGCTTGGACTTGTAGCTTTGTCAGGCGGATCCAGCTCCACACGTATAAGCAGAGACCCAGTCAAACATTCTCATGAGCTCGCCTTGCTTTTCTACAACAGATAATGGCTGTGTCTGTGGTGAGATAATGAAGACTGCGGCTCATGAATCTGTGGCGTGATGAATTTGCCTTTATGAGGAGACCAGGGGATCTATATTCTGCTGATGCCATGCTCACTCTGAGCTCCACACACAAGCCTTTCTCTCTCCTATATATCTGCTATGCACAGACATTGCACATGCAGCATATACCACCAGAAACCCCCCTACCAGAACGCTAGAGTAAGGCTCAAACGAAGCACAATTCACACTGAGAGACAAAGCACTGAGAAAAGCACCAGCGGCAGATATGTGGATTTCCTTCTCCTAAAGTTAAGAGCATACATTTGGAGTTTAAGGGAAGAGAGCAGATAGTGTACTACTCTCTCTTAAAACCTTGCTCTCACACTCAATGTGAGAGCAAATATTGTGTGCTCTGCTCCCCATCAAAATAAGTTTCAGTGTTCACTTAATATAAATAATAATTTTAAATCCTTTCTGGGATTGAAGTGAATATACACACGTTCTCTCTTCCACATATGTGTTTACAGTGTCTTGAAATAAAGTGGTAACTGGCATGACACCATAGCTTTGACATCATCGCCTTCATTTTTGCTCATAGAAAAAGCTCCATACAGCTCTGTTAGCAGAAAGAGCAAAGCTAAGAGTTAGTTTGAGCGTGAGGAGAAGTATTCAAACTGAAGCAGGAGTCTCTAAAAAACATTATGTTTGTGGGAGGGAAGAGCATATTTGCAAGGAAGCAACATATTTTAAGTGAGAGTTGAGTTTTGTGGAATTTCACCATATTAGGTGAAAATAAAGAATTTTGCTCTCAAGTTGGAAGTGGGTTCATTTTCAGTTTGAGAGGAAATTGTTAAATGCATTTTATCCTTTGGAATGTGTGGCATGAAATTTATTACATTTCATTTTAATTTTTAAAACAAATGCTTTATTCCTAAACAGAGTAAGAGATAACCAATTTAACATTCACCTATTCTACTACACTTTATAAGTATAACAAAACAAGCTGACTCCGGTTTCTTCTACAAACTGCCACTACATTGTTGCGATGTCTGTTTTTTTTTTTCTTTGAATTACTGAATTAAACCCTGACAGTAAGACTAATATGCTATTCAGCTCCGTCGCGATGACGAAATAAACCATTTTCTACTCCATAAGCATTATACCTTCATAAGAGTACAGCTGCACTTAAGGAAGGACATTTTCAGACCTTATTGTTAAGAAAGATTTTGTACGATCTGAATTATTCATGAATCAATTTGCTATGTGTGAACAGAGCGCTTATAGGAATGAAGTGTTTTACTCCAAGGTGAGACTGGGAGGGATGTGGTACAGCCCCCCTTTCTGTGGCCGATTCGGTCGAGTCTGTAGTTTTTGCTCCCATGATACTACACACATGCCATTACCTGAGAGTGTTTAGAGAGGAGGGGAAATGAGATCATAGGCTTGTCTAGCTTCAGCTAGGTCACACACCAAGGGGCTGCCTCTCCCCTTGGACGGTATCTCGCCCCCACACACTCCTATCATTTCACAGAATTGTATCTTCATGACTGCAGGGTCCTCTGTCATGTTTTGGCCATTACAGCACTCGTCCCATCGCACGTTGGAAACCTAAAAAACAACTTGTTTGAGAGTAGCATTATTGAGAGCAGAAACAAAAAAAAAAAAAAAAAAAACAGAGATCTTAACATTTTTTGATTTGTCTTTGGGTCTACCAAAACACTTCTTGTTTTCTCTCACACGCCACAAATTCTTTCAAAACCACATAGTGAAAGTGAGGACGACAGATGTCCTTTTCCTGTGGAGAGGCAACCGGAGTTATTTGGTATAATTTCAGCTCCAATTTCAACGTTTTAAAGTAGATTTATACGAGTGTCCTGAAAGAGCATCCGTCTCGACCAAGCCCGGCCGACCTCAACTCTGCCGGTGTCACATGATCGATGTTTTCTCTGGCCTCTTGACATCTTTGGAGGTCACATGAGCCTCTGTCAAGCTTGGTTAATTTCACACCCTCGGCTTTTACTATGCGATTACCATATGAATATGCTCATAGCCATACATATTCTGCAGCCATGCATAGGGACTTCCAAAAGTGCTCCTTTTTAAGAAGGAATCTGAAAGGACCGGAGAGGACGAAGAGGAGGAAGGCGTGGATGGGGGCTTGGCAGGATGTTTTCACAGCTGTCATGGTGATGAATTAGCCTCTTATGATTAATTTGTATTTAAATGTAACATTACCATCCCCAGACAGTTGGACCCAGCCCATTTTCAGTGGACCGTTGCCTGTCCAGCAGGAAAAACATGTTGATTATATTGAAAACCAGCGAAAGGAGCATGTCAGACGCCGAGTACATTAGCAGCGCCGTTAGATTAAAATCAATATAAATGAGATTTTGGGGTGTTAAAATTACTGCTATATAGATGCACTTTACTAACAAATAACAGTAAACATGAGCTTAGACGGGAGCTGAATGATGGATAAAAGACTTTTTGTAGCAATGTGTGAATGTAAATCCTCCTCCCAACTCTTTTGTAGCTCGCCATTTTGCAGCTTTAGAGCCAAGACGGCATTAAAAGCCAAGCTCTCTCCCTTGCCTTTTCTTCCTATTTGTCAGTACACAAAGCAGACAAACCAAACAGCTGTCTGCAGGCAAGGAAGAGTTGGGCTGGGCAGGATCAAGCTTCTAAAATCCAACAGCTGACCACACCGGCAAAGATAATAAAAATTACAATGTGCGCTTTATTGCTCTTAAGAGGCTCTTGTCTTCTCCAGTTTAGGGCTTCAGCTGTCATTGGCGTCCATGAAAAGAGCTTTCCCATATGCTTCTGTCCACAGATGTTATGATTGGGACATAACATGTTATGACTGAGCATTCCCAAACACCGTTACAGGTCAATTGAGGGACAGGATAACTATTCAGAGGAACAACACAGTGGAGGAGAGTCACCGGGAAAAATCAGACGTTTCGTCCTTGCTGTTAGTGAGAAAGTTCTTGCATGCACACTTATACTTTGCTGTTTTTATTGTAATCTTCTCTTCAGCATTAAGGGAGACGTTTGCTTGCAATAAAGCAAGACCTTATATTGACTTTCAGATGTGGAGTTGGAGAAGGCATTACTGCTCTAAATACAAAATGCTGATTACCACAAATATGGAAAACAGGGAAAAGTGCACCAATCTCTGAACTGAACTTCAACATTTTATGAATGGTCAACGCTGGACCATTTATAAAATTAAGTTCAAAGTGTCAGTGTAACAAAAGGTTTTCCAAGTACATTTCTTGCATGGTGTTACAGGTTGAGCTAGTTGCGAATAAGCTTTCTTTAATGCAAGTTTAGCTTCAGCAGAATATTGGCTATTTCAGTAGATATGCACCAATGCAAAGTTTTCTGATAACGTCTTTGCCAATACCTCACTTCTATGGGCTTGAGATATTTCTCTTTTTGCTACACTGTTACTTTAAATTCTATTTGTTGCATTTTAAATGTTTGTGATTTGTAGCTTGGTGTGGAATCCCAGTTCCTTCCAGTTTTCTGTCCAGCCGCTGAGCCAAGCTAAATGGTTGACAGCCAAAGTGTCATACTTAGTGGGTACATGGTAACTAGCCTGTACTTCCATAGCGCTTTATCAAGTCCAGAGGACTTCACATTCAAAAACACGCTGATAGCAGTGAGCTACATTGTGCCCACAGTTGTCCTGGGGTGAATGTAAATGTCTGGTTTTAAGTGCATTGTTGAAGTCATGACACCCAGACAGAGAGCTGAAATAATTCCAGATGCATCAAGAACACATTTACGAAAACGAATAGAAGCTTAGAAACAGAGGACATATGATCACGCTGAAATTGGAAAGCTTAAGTAATAACCTTTGAAAAGAAAAAATCTAATCTAAATTCACATACACATACAACACAGTGATTTTCTACCTTGAATAAAGTGTCATCTTGTGAATGCCAGCATTTTTTAAATGTGACTTTTAATTTGCATTCTAATTTATACAAATATATGCATATCTTCTCCTTTCAGGGTCTGTAACTCTAGAGGTTGTGAGAATTTTGTGAGGGAGTTAGGTTCTGCCATTAAATACACCTAAATCCCCTTTTCTTATTTTCTTCGCTCTGGGGAATTAAAAATTGTGGCGTGTGTGTGTGTGTGTGTGTGTGTGTGTGTGTGTGTGCGTGCATATGCGTTGGGGGAAATTGTGATAAAAAGTCAGTAAGTAAACTTTAGTGGAGTTAACTTTCTCCTCAATCAAAGATGTTTCAATATTTTTTTTTCAGAGTGGAAAAGCTTTGAATAAACACATTTATTGAATAAACAATAAATGTGTACAACTAACTAATCTGATTGTGAGATTGCTGAAGGAGACAGACAAACAATTTATCACATGAAAAGAGAAATAGCTAATGCAGTATTTTTATTATTTCTTTGGAATGACTACCTGTCTCGTCAAAACTAATTACCTTCTATGTAAATGTACCTGCATGATGAGATTTTTATGTACGAAAAGGCTCAGGTACATCTGCAACTATTTTTTTTAATACATTAAAACTACCTTCAGAACAAATTTGCTTGAAAAATAATAGGTTTCATCCAGAGTACCTTACACTGAAAACAAATTAAATGACTTATTATTGCAACTCAGAATAGCGGATGTAATATTAGAGAGCAATACTAAATTCAATTATTCGATTCATTTTTTTTTTTTTCTCCAGCTCTGTAATAAAAAGTATCTGTAAATCCCGGCAGAATATGAATTAGCTGTGTTTCTAGAGGTTAATGGTATGAAGAGCTGTGTGCGTACTGTACTCTTGATGACTAAGTGCTCTTGTAATCACCCCCTTCAGGCATATGGAGCAGTTCCTGGTCCAATGAGAGATGGCATTCGACTTTCAATAACATAATAAACAATTGCAGCCGGTAACTGTGTTTTCAGCAGCAACCTTTTGTTAGAAAAATATAACTGCAGTAAAATATAAATTCCACAACTCTTTCTTACAGAAAATCCAGAGAATAAAATGTTATTGGGTGAAAATATATAACTGAACGAAGGCATAACAGCTTCCCAAGAAAAGACGTGGACAAAAACAGGACAACCTTTTAGACGCACACATAAACATAAAGGGACTTTCTTTTATGTCCTTATTGAATGTTCGTGATGGCAGCTTGTTAAACCATAAAATCAGTGAAACTTTCAGTCATTATTTCTTGTAAAATCAAAATAGTTTAGTTGCAAATATTAATTAAAGCCTTCAGTTACTCAGTAATTGCCGCCATATCTGATTAGAATGGATCAGGTATTTTAACTGACCTTCATATTGCAGAGTGTTAAAGAGCCTTCTCTGTGTTTTGTCTGTACATCAAATGGAAAAAATATAGGAAAACAGAAGCATGCAAAAAAAGAAAGATAAACCATGGTAACATCACTAAGGCTTTTTTCCAGTGTATCTAATATTTTTAGTGATTTTGAAAATAAAAGATCACATTCGACAAATGTGAATGTTGACCTTAACAAATGGAAAGCCAATTTGCTCAAAGTATGTACAGAACGTAAGTAATTTAAATAGTGTATAGCAGTCAGTGCAATGTTATTTTTTTTCTTTAAACTCACTCAAAATAATCAGATACTTATTGAAAATCATGCAACACTGCAATTGGATTGTCTTAGAGTTAGTACTTTGAAATAAGTGCAAACATGTTGACAGACTTTTGGACATTAAAATCCAAACATCCCAACCCTTCCCTGTCTTTATCACGTCACTCCAACTTGGTAATCATTAACCATGTGTCCACCAATAATTTTATGCATATTTTCAAGTATCACATTAGAAAAAGTTGATGGAAACAGAAAAAAAATAAATAAATAAAAACTTTAATTACTTCCTCACTTTTGCAAAAAAGGGTTAAATGCTTGCTTGAGGTGTTGTTTGCCTTTTCCAAAAAACAATAGTTAATGCGCTAAATAGGAAACAGAATAAATTTGGACGCAAAGAAAGCTTCTAAAATGCACTGTTGGGTCTGTGCACAAAACTCTCCTCCAGCTCTAGGGTGAGGATTCTCTCCATTTGTTTGAGATGTGTGGTATGTTCTAGTTTGCAACTTCTACATCTTGTTTATCACAGCCATGCATGACATCAACATCTGATTTAATTAAATAAAAACTTTAAAATTTTAAAAAATTTTTAAATTTTTAAATTTTTTTAAAAAAATTTAAAATTCGATTTGTTCCAAAGCAGTAGATGAAAACATGCTAAATTCACTTTTTTTTTTTTCTGGTGACACATTAAAAGTTTGATCAGAAGTGGATGGCAACATAGTAATTGAGTTTGATGAATCACAAATATATAAGCATAATTATTTCAGTGTTCAAATCTTGCATTGGTTATGAACTTAAAATCTAAATACTTGTGGTATAATTATTTGAAAGCTATAAATAAAAGTGTTTTGAAGAGTTGAACAGTTATAGAAAAAAAAATCAGAAAATATGGAGATAGTAATAAATTGGCTGGAAGCTGATAGATTTAAGAGGGTTATGTTTTGCAAAGTTGCAGGGCAGGAGATCAGTGAACATCAAGTCCTTTGTTCGTTAGTCACCAATAGATGTTTTATGTCTCCTTCACAAAGCAAATAACACTAAGGATGTAAAATAAAACACCCTGCGCATTTACTGGAAACCCAGATAAAGACGTTAAAAAATAAATAATCTAGCAATCTAGTAAATTATCTACTAATGTAAGCAGCAGCGTAACTTAACACCCAACATTGTTTTAAATATCATTGTTTTAAATTGAGTATATTTATTGAGAGGACAATAAAATGAACTTTAGGAGGCAACGTTTTTAACAAAAATCATAATAAAGAAAATGCAGCTTAAGCTTTTTCTTTTGTATTTATTATTTAAGTTGTCTAGAAATTTAACTTGAGAGCCATAACTTATTCGTACCCCGAGCAATGTAGATAAATAGGCATTGTTATTTTATCTGCTATTCAAACTGAGAAACACCGAGACAACGAGCCACATAATGAAGACGAGGTCTATGCAAGTCAGACAATTGCTCAAGAAAATAGCTGGTCAGCTACATTTGCTCTTACCTACAATAAGTGCAAAACTTGAATAGTTTGAAACAGCCACAACTGTGGAAAGCAGAGCTAGACATGAGCCCGGATGTTTATGTTCAGGATTGTTAAAAATGCTTCAGAGTGCTACTGCAATAAAAGACTCTTTAATAGATCTTTACAGGTGTACCAGAACATTTCAAGGGCAAAAAATTATGTTTTTCTCATTTCTCAACTGAGCTAAAAGGTTTAACAGCAAATATCTAACCTTATAATATTAACCTTCACTAGTATAACTTGTATATAGTACAACTGAAACTGGTGTTAATGATATAACATTAATAGCATATTCTATACCATTGATCCTCATTTTTCAGGTCGTGCAATTGTGTCAAGTTGCACACATCTTTCACCAGAGACGATGCTTCCCATAATAATTTCCTGCAACAATTCTAACCTCCTGATTGTCAAATCACACAGTTGAGAAATCTATGAGGATGTTGCACTTATTATGGACAAAATGGCTACATTTATACCTGGGTCAGTCACAGCTAGTAATTTCAATCAGTCAAACTTTTACCCACATACAATGCCAGGCTCATTACAAATCACCTTGCTAGACGTCATTTTGTTCTCTTGATTGGAGGCTCTCAGCTCCAATTAATATCTTAGAAGGCTGACATTTCAAAGAAAGGCTTTGTCCTTTCTTGTTTAGAGCGCATCCCCTGTTTAATGAAGGAACACAAACGAAACATTTCTAGTGTGCTAAATTGGATAAGAGATGTGTTTTTTTTTTCTTTTTCCAGTTAACATGGGTCACTGAATGTGTTTCTAATACAATGGATTTAGCAAATTAAAATCTGATTTTACTTGAAGAATAAAGTAAGAGATTTTTTCCCCAAGTTTATATATATATATATATATATATATATATATATATATATATATATATATTATCTGTATTGGTTGAAGAGATGCTTCTTTGATTGATCGGCTGCTGGTAGATTTTCTCCCTTTTCCTTAAGTAGCAAAAGTTACTATGGTAGAGAAGTGAATTAGGAATTGCACACTTTTATGTAAAGAAAAATACAAATCTACAAAAAAAAAAACAAAAAAAACAAACAGAATATACAGAAACTGATAAAACAGTTTATCAGGTGAAAGTAGACCACTGGAGAGGTTGTGGATTTCCGTCTCTTAAATGACAATAAATTAATGAATAAATGTATAAATCCAGGCGGATTAGACGGATTATGCAAAATCAACTTTTTCAACTTTATATAATGTTAAAATGTCCCTCATCAAATGCATACCCAGAGGACTGCTTTGACTCCTTCATGCATTTTTTTTTTTAGAAAAAATTGAATCACCTGTTGGAGCCATTTATGGGTGCTGCCTATTTACTCAAAGCTACGCCACAGAGCTTCAGTCCTGCTCCACAGAACACTCCTCACTCATATCTCCCCCACACAGCTCCAACAGACTAGCGGCAGCAGCAATGAAACAAATACCTGCCAGAACTGTGAGTCTACTGAACGCCTGAGAAGAGTTGTAAATGGCATCAACAGCTGGTGTGGAGATGGACTGTTGTGACGACGTGCTGAAGGGGGAGCAACAGAAAGGGTAGGCGGTTCTTAAAGCGGCAGAGGACAATTACAAGACTATACGACTATAATGCAAAGTTTTAAAGCTATATTTGATATATGCAGAATTTTCACAACAACTGAAGGTTGTGCTACAAAATGCCACCATGTGTTTGGAAAATACATGATACCCCCCCTTAAATTAAAATAAATTACATCAAGTTTTAAATGTTTGTTCACTCCTGTATAAATACAACAAGAGCCATGTTATTACTCTTGTTTATAATGCTTCTACATAGGATAATGCCAAGATGCAAGGAAGTATTGTGTACCTGGATACTATATTGCAGAGCACAGTGCAACGTGGGTAGTGGAATATTGTATTTCAATTAGCAGCTGATAATCTTGCCCCTAGGATTCACGGGCTACAAAAAAGTCAAAATTTGGTTTTCATAATTCATTAACTGTTAAAATTTCAGAGAGCTGAGGTAAATAATTAAAGACATGACCAAATTTTCTCCAGAACTAAGGTAGCAATGGAGTGGTTCACACAAGGAAGGAAGAGATACCTCATTTAAAAGAAGCAGACCCAAACGCACAATTAACCCTCAAGACCGTTGCACACGCACAACTCTTTTCAAGCTTAGTGAATTTCATGCCAGCTGCTGTTTGTTTCCCTCTCCACTGGTAGCTCCAGCTGGCTGCGCTGCTCTCAGGATGTCATGGCTGGGCACAGACGTGATGCTCTTTCCCTCCCCCATCTTGCCAGGCCCTACAGGTTGTTTAGCATTTTAGACAAGGCTCTGTATTGCCTCGCAGCCAAGCACTTGGGCACACAGGGATGTCATCTCCTCAGAGCTAATTGCTGTGCCCTTCTCTAAACGAAACAAGCTCTGGAAATAAATAACTAATGTGCCCCCTTGGCAAGCTCATTATCTAACTGCAAATTCACTGCGCCACAACTTTTGATGCTTTTACCATTTCGTTCACCCTTCACTCCAGACTCTGACACTTTTTCTTATCCCCTTTTTCAATAATTGTACCTATTTATATGTTATGTGTTTAATACTGTCAAAAACTATGAGAGGAAACTCAAAAAGAGAAAGGTTGGATTGCCTTTTGTGACAATAGAGGCTTTTCAGCTGATTACTTAGAAAAACATAAATACTGTTTTTCGAAATGTGTGACGGATCAGGGCAATATACTCTGCTTGATGATCTTATAGGGTCAAGCTTGAGCTTTTGTGGAGAGTGTCGACCCTGTAATACGATGAATACTGAAGCTAGTAATAATGGACACAGATAATGGAACAAATAGTTTCTCCACTGTTGGCACATTGAGCAGCACATACATGATTATGAGTGACATCGTTTGGAAAAAGTTGAACTAATTGCTTTCAAATATGTGGATCGCTGGAGTAAGAAATTGTTTCTTAAGGATAACTTGGAGGAGATTATTCATTTATCAAAACTTATAATAATAATAAAAAACTAACAACTAAATAACATACTTAAAATAAAGCTTTATGGAACGGCAAAAGAAACTATTTGATTGCTTCCTCGGTTTCAAATAAAGACAGCTCTCACAAAATTCCAAAGAGAAAGTGTCCTTGGCAAAACAAAAGGTCTTCATTTTGAAAGCAAATTGATTTTTTTTTTCATGAACAAAAGTCTGAGATGTTGAATTAAACGTGAGATGTGCGCAAATGTAACCAGATAAAAACAAGTGCTTTTAATTTTTCATGAAGCTTTTGTGAGGATCGGTACTGAAAAAGTCTCTAAATCATTTTTGGCTGCTAGAGATTCAAGTTAATCAAATGAAAATGTCACAGTACATGCCATCGCAAATGCTAAAATGAGATAGGAGGACATTATTAAAAGTTAAAGTCCCTTTGGAACATATGTTTAATTACAAAGGAACACGTCTCAATTTAAGTTGTTCTTTTGGAGAAAATGGGAACTGGTTCGTACGTCTTTCTCCCTAATGGCTATCTCTTAAAACATGTTACCTCAGAAGATAAAGCTAATTATTGATTGTATCAGAGACAGTAGCTCTAGAAAATAAATTCTCCTACCCTAACCCTGAAGCCCGAGTAATGCTCTAATTAAGCATGCGGCACTGAACCTGCTTTCAGAGACAATAAAAGTAAAGAATGCTTGTTGGGTTGCAGCTAAGGATGTTAAGCGTTTCACATACCACTACCTCACATCAGTGGTTCGCTTGTGGCCAACAGCAACATCTATCAGCCTAGTTTAGATTAACCGGGCAAGTTCTGGGGCTGAACAGCTATTTCTTAACTTAATGATTGCCTCAGGTAATGGTGGAGAGCTGGAGCATCTCCCAAATTAATTTTGATTTCAGAGCTATCTAATCAGATTTCTCCAGAGTGCAGAGCTTTGTTTTTATAGATTTCCTATGAAATATATGGAGACACACATCACACCTACACACACATACATACAAATGTACAACAACACATGAATATATACCAGTAAACTTCACACACACACACACACACACACACACACACACGCATACACTGCTGAAATAACTAGAAAACAGCAGTACATAAAACACATTTAACTTTTCTTCTATGCAACCAATCCTATTACCATAAAATAGAAATGAGCCACCAACGGTAATGCATCAGTAAATATCTGCATGTAGTATAATTGAAAATTATCATAATAAAGGCTTGAATTCATTTCTTTAGGGTATAATGTGGGCTAAAACTTTTGATACTGAGTATTGCTGATATTAGGTTTGGTGGACTGTTACAAATAAAGTATTTCCAAAGTTTGCCTGAAGAAGATGCTGTTAGATATTCACCGTGGCTACAGTCCAGTAGCTTGCCATTTCTATATCAGTTTGATATCAAAAGGGTGTTTTAAATGAAATTGATTATTATTATCCTGCGATAGAAAATTGTGATTTTACCCTAGTCAAACACAAAACTAATGGGCTCTCAGTGGATCTTAAATGCCAGATCAATATCAAAAGAAATTATATTTTCACCTATTGCATGTTTGCAAGATGTAACACACAAGCTGTCAGTATTTCTCATGACAATGATGCTAGAATCAAAGTCCAGTAACGTGTTGTGTAAAGACCCTCACTGGGCTCAGTGTTTACTTTGACTGTGCCCATTAACCTGAAGATGACCAGGCAAAATGGCCAAAATTTGCCCTTTGACCCAAAATGACAAAAAGTAAAACTGAAAATAAAAGTTGAAATTGCATGTAGGTCTGAAAACTGTGGTATAAAAAAAAACAAAATAAACAAGCATTCCAGTCATACATTTGGTAGGATAATCGACTGTAAAGTAGAGCAAATACTTTTAATCAGCCAAAGAAAGAGTCATTTTACTCCAACATTACCCTCAAATATTTCTTATTGTTGAATTTGAGAAAAAGCAAAAAAACAAAAAAAAACTTATTTTGGATTGCTGCTTTTTTGTTTGTATTTTTTTTTTTTATTTCAACTGGGATAAAAGTGCAATGGGGGAGAAAAAATTTTAGTTCAGGAAATTACAATGGGTTTTTTTTCCACCAACTCCATGTACAGTCCTCTCTGCAGAAGCTCAAAGATCCCACCGTACGTTTTACTGGTGGAATGGTGCAAGTTTCTTCCCAAGAGTTTTTATGTGATGCAAAACATTGGTTAGGCCTGATCTACAGTCAAGACACCTCAGTCGTCACACTCAGAAGTAGTTTTTATTTATATATATATATATATATATATAACTATTGTTCCATCTGGAATGACAGAGTCTGTATCTTGTTTTAATGATATTGACTACAACAATTCCACTTTGTTTGTATTTGCTTTGAGAGTTTGACACAAATCTCTGGAGAAATAGTCTGGCGAAACAGTAGTCCAGCAATCATTCTGACAGCTTAATCAAATCATTTCTCCAAAGAAAAATTCTTAAATGGTTTAAGGGGTATTAGTCTACAATTTCCATTCCAGATAGTTGAAAATTACTGCTGGATGATTGCCCTTCAATCCAAATTAAATGTATTTACCCACAAATGACAATAATAACAATAAAATTAAAAAAAAAAACATGACCAAAAAGAGTAAAGAAAATCTAGATGTTTTTCTTGGGACAAGAGTAGCCTAATGTTTCTGATATTGTTTTTTGGCACTAAGAGCACATTTCCAAAAGGCAGAAGGGGGGCTTAATGTCGTGACCTTGCGTTGGAGACTGTTTTTTAGAGCCCAAGTGAGGACAGTGGCAGCCTGTGTTTGTCTTGATATTTATGCACATAATCATACGCTCAAGCCACCAGAGCTACCTGTCAAAATCAAAAACCAATCTCCAGGAGTGATTAGTTATGCCTGACTGGGTTTACTGAACACTTACCATCTGCATGCAATAGAAATGTATGGGATAAACAGGGCTGGAAATAAGCCTACAGACTGACAAGGTTAAGTTAATGCAGATGCAGGATTGAGTTTGCTAATGGGAAGAGGTCACCAAGTTCTAATAGTTTGAAAGATTCTCTGACTTTTTCAAAAATTAATTTCTTCCTTTTCTATTAAGATTACCAGTGCTGTTGTAGGACTCTGCAGTTCTTGTATCTGATATCTTGTATATCAGATGAAAGTCATCTGCAGTGCACTTTATACCGACAACAAGACATTTTATTTATAGAACAACTTGTTTCTGAATATATATACACCTTGATTTGGTTAACTGTAGAGAACATCGTGTTTGGGACTGTATGCAAGAAAACATTTAAAATGTTTCTCTAAAATTATTATGTACAATACTGTTCAAGGAAAGTACTTTTGAAAACACTTTTGGTGATATTCAGATTGATTCACTGGATCACTGAAGTGTCACATAGTTCTCAACATTTATTTAAGAAAATTCATAGTTGAAGATATATTGAGAATATGACAGTATATAATCCATATATTGAGGATTTGTCTTAAATAGTTTGTTTTCTGGGGTGCAGTAGTGAGTATCGCTGACATGATTGGGTGCAACCATGTCAAATCTAAACAAAGAGTTTGCAAAGCAATATAATCATGTTTGCCGTTTTTTAATGATTGTATGATATTGTACCATTTCAACTTCCCTTTGAGTTTTATTTCACAAGTGTTAAAACTATCTCATATTCAGATCCCGAACACAATTCAGGAAACTGTTGTCACCTTCTTGATATTTGAGTCTTTAAGTAATCGACTCCACTGAAACAATTGTTTCTAATCATATGAAATATGGCAAACCAATCTGTAAAACTGAAACTTGATATTTGACTTCCTCTGTTAGTTCCTCCAGCAGACTATGAAGTTTTACTTTTTTTTTTTTTTCCAAGTGATACAATTCCTCCAGTACTTCTGCAATCACATCAATGGCCCGGAATCAAAGTGTGCTGCCACGACTCGAGTCTTCATTGGTATCCACTAAGAATGCTTCATTTTGGCAGAGCCATCTCTCTCTGTGTGTCAGTCAGAGCACAGTCTAGAGGAAATGACACATGAGATGGCCACACGCTGTGCAGGCTTGTTAGAATAAAGTCACATGTCAAAAACCTATCTCATTGTAACATGGTTCACTTAAAATTGCGACAGACATTTTACAGCACAAAGAGAATTATATTTGGATTACGGTGCCTGAGGATGTGAGCTTCTTAGACCCCTGTCTGTGCAGAAATCCACATCAGTAGTCAGTCAAAAAAAGCAGTAGCACACATGATGTTACTTCGGTGTCCTACTCTCTGACATTGCTTTCAGTTTTCCCGTTTTATCTGTTTTGACATAGTCACTGCATTTATTGCTTGTATTTAGTTATTCTTTATGTGAACACGTAAACTGGTCAGTTTTACAGACTTCATTGCTACATAAGAAGTGAACTTATTTCTTTTTATTTTTAACTATTGCAGCCTTTTTCCACATTTCAAAAGCATGATTTCACTTTGAGATCTTCCTCTTAGGTTGCAAGGAGGCTAAACTTTATTTACTGCTTGCTGTCCTTTCTGCAGAACGCTGGATAAAAGCCTGGGTCTGATGCAACTAATTGGGTTAAAGCAAATGTTGGGGTATTTTCTCTTGCTGAGTTAACAAAACTTACTCGCAGCTCTGGAAATGTCAATAATTAAACACTGGCACAGCGAAACCTTCTTAGTTCACAGCTTGCGTCGTTGCTCATTTTGATCTTCAAGGGCAGTACAGTCTGGCATCATCAGTCTTTAATATGGGTTCAGAGTGGATTCTGGGAACTGAATCCCATCCTCTAAAGTCTTTGCATCTTCAATTGTGCACGCAGGCTGAGCTTGGCAGGAGGCTGAGATCTGCCTTTTGCGACAAGCCTCTGAAGGTGCCCCCACACTGAACTTGTTTTCCTTACTGTGCTGAGACACGACTGTTTTGCACGCAGACGTCCACAAACAACTACAAACAACAGTTCCCCCCCCCCCCCCAACCCCTCTTGGAGTACATGTTCCCACATATTTAAGCTCTAACATATATATTTGACTTGTTACTATTAAATCGATGGTTCTAATTAAGTTGACTAAGTCATTGTTGTCAGCGAACATCGGTTGACATTTGTTAAAAGTCAAAACTTAATCATTTAATATTTTTTTTACTTGCGTTATAAACGGTGAACTGATTTGCATCATCACATAACACAAAAAATACACCAAAATGACATTCTACTATTTCAGAGACGTGTGTGTACATTCAACATTTTTCAGCTTATGGTTTACCAGACTAACTCCTCTCCAAATTTGCTTAGCAGCTGTGTCTCAATCCAATTTGAACCTTTATCTTTTCAAAAATGTATGCATTCTTCACAATTTTGGTACTTCATAAAACACAGAAAAGAAAAATCCATATCACTTTTTTAATGGTTTCTACAATACAGAAAATCAGCCCAAAATGGATGACCCTCTGGTCAGAAACTTAAAAATCCAACTGTTTCCAGGCAGTGAATGGACCATACACTGGTGTGGAAGCTGTTACTGAAGAAAGAAGAAACATGGCTACCTATTTTCAGCAGCTGAACATTGTTTTTTTTTTTTTTTTTTTTTTTTTAATTCTTTTGTTTTCAATTAATCGGTCATTTTTAACAGATATTTTGT